>NC_083226.1:177521825-177606563 GCF_032191835.1 Heteronotia binoei
GGGGATTCCAAGCTAGAGAATGTCTGTACCCGGGGATGAAATTCAAGCAGGAGCTCCTTTCCATATTAGGCCACACACCCCTGATATAGCCAATCCTCCAGGAGCTTACAAGGCTCTTTTTTGTAAGCTCTTGGAGGATTGACTCCATCAGGGGGTGTGGCCTAATATGCAAAGGAGCTCCTGCTAGAATTCCACCCCTGCCTGTACCTAGGAGTCATTTTATAGAAAAAGAGGTGGTGGGGCTCATTAGCACAACTCATTTGCATAACTGATTTGCCTGTGCCACACACCCCCTGACATCACCAGAAGGTGTACTAAATTATATCAGCTCAGGGTCTACCTTCAAAAGGTCTACCTTCAAAAGCTCCTCGAATTAGAATTGTTATCATAAAACCTGACTCCCATCATAACTTTTTAAAATTACTTTCTCCCATGTGGCCACAGTGAGCTGAGGAAGATTTCCATCAGTCTGCTTGATATGTTTTGGTGATCCCCCCCGCTTTTTGTGGGGAAAATATGATAAAGTTTGTCAGAGCTTAAGAGTTCAGCAAAATCCTCCCAGGAGGTTTGAACAATGGAACCCGGAAGCAAGTATTTTGGAGGATGGGGTAAGAAAGAAAGAGTACAATAAAATCTAGAAGTTCAGGAACTCCGCTTTGGTGAGCTCCTGCTCACGACCTGAGTTCGACCCCCAGTGGAAGCTGGGTTTTCAGGTAGCCGGCTCGAGGTTGACTCAGCCTTCCATCCTTCCGAGGTCGGTCAAATGAGGACCCAGCTTGCTGGGGGGAAAGCGTAGACGACTGGGGAAGGCAATGGCAAACCACCCCGTCAAAAGTCTGCCGTGAACACGTGAAAGCAATATCTCCTCAGAGTCGGAAACGACTGGTGCTTGCACAGGGGAACTTTCCTTCCCTTGTACCTTTGTGGATGCAGCCGTGCCGATGTTTGTGCGAGGTAAGTTCAGGTGGTCGTTGGCCACCCGAAAATTGACTTTCCTGGGATTTGAAAGAGATCTCAGGTGAGCTAAATTTGTCGGCTTTCTTCAGCCCCCACCCCCCCTTGAGTGAAAGAAATGGATTCTTAGCTTAATAAGGTTTGACAAGCCCTGGCTCAGGAAGCAGGTGCCAACGAATCCAACTAGTCAAAAGCATTAGAGACACCATGGGCACCTGAGGATACAGGTGTTGCCATGGGAACGGAGCAAAGGTGGCTGGTTAGGAGGCTGGAGTTCTTGTGGGAGACAGACCTAGGCAGCTGCAGCAAGCGCTACCCGCCCAGCCCTTTAGCAACAGTAGGTAAATCCGTCCCCCGTCCCCCACTCCCTTCTCTGTTGGGAGCTGAGGAATTTAATCCTCTTCCTTTGTAGGGAAGAAAACAACAAGGCCAGCAGCAGACTCCTTCGAAGTGTCTGCAGAGGAAGGGAAGAGGCCAAGTTGACGGCCGGTGTGAGAAACGGTGCTGGGGGGAAGAAGGTGTAGACAGCATTTTCACAAAGACGACGAGAATGTTATTCTTTCTGACACAAAACCTTATAATCCTTCCCCCCTGCCCCTGCACAATCCCTTTTTTCATTTGTGGGTCCATAAATACACACACTTTGCTCCCAAGGAGCTAAGTTATCCCAAGCCGGGGAAGGGGGGGGAGATCAAAATGGCTTCAAGAGACAATTTGTATTGAGAATCATAGAAGAAGAAGAAGAAGAAGAAGAAGAAGAAGAAGAAGAAGAAGAAGAAGAAGAAGAAGAAGAAGAAGAAGAAGAAAGAAGAAGAAGAAGAAGAAGAAGAAGAAGAAGAAGAAGAAGAAGAAGACGACGACGACGACGACGAAGAAGACGACGAAGAAGAAGACGACGACGAAGAAGACGAACACGACAATGGATTTATATTCCACCTTCCACTCAGAGTCTCAAAATGGCAGTATAAGGTGGTTCCACGGGTGTGTGACCCAACCATCTCCACCCCTCAATGGGGAGGAGAAGATGACTCCTGCTGCTACCACTTGCGCTCACCAGGCTTTCAACTTGGGTCACCTGCCACACCTCCAAATATATGTCATTGCACTGGGAAAAGTTCAGAAAAGGGCAACTAGAATGATTAAAGGGTTGGAACACTTTCCCTATGAAGGAAGGTTAAAAGACTTGGGGCTCTTTCGCTTGGAAAAACGTCGATGTGCGGGGTGACATGATAGAGGTTTACAAGATAATGCATGGGATGGAGAAAGTAGAGAAAGAAATACTTTTCTCCCTTTCTCACAATACAAGAACTCGTGGGCACTCAATGAAATTGCTGAGCAGTCAGGTTAAAACAGATAAAAGGAAGTCCTCCTTCACCCAAAAGGTGATTTACATGTGGAATTCACTGCCACAGGAGGTAGCGGCGGCTACAAGCATAGACCGCTTCAAGAGAGTATTGGATAAACATTTCCCCATCTATTTTCCTTTCTTCCTCCCTCCCTCCCTCCCTCCCTCCCTCCCTCCCTTCCTTCCTTCCTTCCTTCCTTCCTTCCTTCCTTCCTTCCTTCCTTCCTTCCTTCCTTCCTTCCTTCCTTCCTTCCTTCCTATGGCATGGCCAATGGCTGAGGCTGCTGGGAATTGTAGGCAAAAAACATCTGGAGAGCTACCATTGGCCACCCCTGCTCTAGGGTCATCTAGTCCAACCCCTGCACAATGCAGGAAACTCCCAAACATCTCCCCCCTAAATTCACAGGATCTTCATTGCTGTCAGATGGCCATCTAGCCTCTGTTTAAAAACCTCCAAGGAAGGAGAGCCCACCACCTCTCGAGGAAGCCTGTTCCACTGAGGAACCTCTCTATCGGTAAGGAAGTTCTTCCTAATGTTGAGCCGGAAACTCTTTGGATTTAATTTCAACCCATTGCTTCTGGTCCTTCCTTCTGGGGCCGCAGAAAACAATTCCACACCATCCTCTATATGACAGCCCTTCAAGTACTTGAAGATGGTGATCCTATCACCTCTCAGCCGCCTCCTCTCCAGGCTAAACATCCCCAGCTCCTTCAGCCTTTCCTCATAGGACTTGGTCTCCAGACCCCTCATCCTCTCTGTGACAGCCCTTCAAAGACTTGAAGATGGTGATCCTATCACCTCCCAGCTGCTTCCTCTCCAGGCTAAACATCCCCAGCTCCTTCAACCTTTCCTCATAGGACTTGGTCTCCAGACCTCTCACCATCTTTGTTGCCCTCCTCTGAACCTGTTCCAGCTTGTCTATCTCCTTCTTAAATTGTGGTGCCCAAAACTGAACACAATACTCCAGATGAGGTCTTACCAGAGCAGAGTAAAGCGATACCATCACATCACGTGATCTGAACACTATACCTCTGTTGATAAAGCTCAAAATTGCATTTGCCTTTTTAGCCACCGCATCACACTGTTGGCTCATGTTCAGCGTATGATCCACTAAGACCCCTAAGAGAGCAGGGTTTGAATTCAGCAGGAGCTCACAGGACCCAGTTTGGTGTGGTGGTTAAGAGCACGGACTCTTTAGGGTTGCCAAGTCCAATTCAAGAAATATCTGGGGATTTGGGGGGTGAGTCAGGAGACATTGGGGGTGGAGCCAGGCACAAGGGTGTGACAAGCATAATAGAACTTCAAAAGGAGTTCTAGCCATCACATTTAAAGGGACTGCACACCTTTGAAATGTCTTCCTTCATAGGAAATAACGAAGGATAGGGGCACCTTCTTTTGGGGCTCATATAATTGGACCCCCTGGTCCAATCGTTTTGAAACGTGGGAAGATCTTTGAGAAGAGGAACTGGATGCTATGCTGAAAATTGGGTGCCTCTACCTCAAAAGACAGCCCCCCCCCCGAAGAGCTCCAGATACTCGCAGATCAATTCTCCCTCGTTTTCTATGGGAATAAATCTCCTTAGGGAATAATAGGGTTTCCAGCAAAAATTCCCTCCCCTCCTCCCGCTTTCTGAGGATTCTTTCTGAGAAGCGGGGGGGGGGCTCCAAACCGGGGGATTCCCTGCCCCCACCTGGGGATTGGCAACCCTACTTACCTGGGAGAACCGAGTTTGATTCCTCCCCACTCCTCCACTTGCACCTGCTGAAATGGCCGTAGGTCAGCCATAGCTCTCGAGGAGTTGTCCTTGAAAGGGCAGCTGCTCTGAGAGCTCTCTCAGCTCCACCTACCTCACAGGGTGTAGGGGAGGAAAATAAAGGAGATTGTGAGCCACTCCGAGACTCTGATTCAGAGAGAAGGGCGGGGTATAAATCTGCTGTCTTCTTCTTCTTCTGAATCTCCAGCCAGGGTCTGCATGCAGTGGGGAGTTCTGCGACATATGCAAATGAGATATGCTACTGAGTGTCAGAACTTGTAACTTTCCTGTATGCTGTTGGCTTAAGCAACTCCATATTGAAATCAGATACTAACCCATGCTACTTGGCCCCCGTAACTAACCAGCATTTATTATGTGTATTTCTGTGCATTTCAAACAAACTGTGATCACTGAAAGGTGACAGATAGCCCAGGGTCAACATCTGCAGATGGCCTTTGAAGCCAGGCCGGCCTGCGCTTTCTCGGCGGGATTCCATCCTCCCTGCCTGATAACAAACCCTGAGAAACAGACTGTTGTCTCTGCCCGTGTGAAAGATCGTTTTATTGTTGTCAACAGAACCGCATAAAGTGTATCCAATGCTAGCTTTCGTTATCAGTGTTATCCTTCAGCTCTGTAGTTCTCAATAAACGCCTATACTTTTGCAACTAAGTCTTGGGCCTTATTTGAAGTTCTGCCAGTTCTGACACTGAGCTCCTGCACCTTTTCTCCTACAAAATGACCCCTGAGAGAAAGAGAGAGGGCATTGTCCTTTCTTTCTCTCAGATGATTTCAAGTGTTTCCTGCCTGCCATTAGTGATGAGAAAAAGTGATCAGCGACTCACGAAATATCCTACCCAATCATCAATTCTGATAGTCTTTATTTTGTGAATTTATCGCCCACCCTTTCCGAAGATGAACTCAGGGCAAATTTTGTTGTTGTTCAGTCGCAACCGTCGAGTCCGACTCTTTGCAACCCCATGGACAAAGTCACGCCAGGCCCTCCTGTCTTCCACCATCCGCCGAAGTCTGCTCAAATCCGTGTTAGTCACATCAGTAACACTGTTCATCCATCTCTTTTTTTGCCCTCCCCTTCTTCTTTGACCTTCTGTCTTTCCTAGCATCAGGATCTTCTCCAGGGAATGCTCCCTTTTCATTGGGCGGCCAAAGTATTTGAGCTTCAGCTTCAGCATCTGACCTTCCCGGGAACAGTCTGGGTTGATTTCCCTGAGGACTGACTGATTGAATCTTCTTGTGGTCCAGGGGACTCTCAAGAGTCTTCTCCAGTGAGTGCTCCCTTCTTATTTGGTGGCCAAAGTATCTGAGCTTCAGCTTCAGCATCTGACCTTCCAGTGAACAGTCTGGGTTGATTTCCCTTAGGACTGACTGATTGGATCTTCTTGCAGTCCAAGGGACTCTCAAGAGTCTTCTCCAGTGAGTGCTCCCTTCTCATTTGGTGGCCAAAGTATCTGAGCTTCAGCTTCAGCATCTGACCTTCCAGTGAACAGTCTGGGTTGATTTCCCTTAGGGCTGACTGATTGGATCTTCTTGCAGTCCAGGGCGGATTACAGCACAATAAAACAGTTAAAAATTAAACAGCAGAAACCATTAAATCAAAATGAAACAAGGTGGCAGTGGTATAAGCATCATCCACAGACGGAGACATAGGACGCAGTCAGTGCAGGGAAGCCGATTAGATGGTGTGAGGATGTCCGCCTGCCTGAGCCAAAAGCCTGGTGGAACAGCTCCGTTTTGCAGGCCCTCCGGAATGGTAGTAGATCTGGTAGGGCCTGAATCTCCTTGGGGAGCTGATTCCACCAAGTTGGGGCCAATAAGGCCCTAGCCCTGGTACAGGCAAGCTGGATGTCCTTTGGGCCAGAGATAGTCAGAAGACGTTGGCTGGCCAATCATAGTAGCCTCTGGGGCTCGTATGGGGAGAGACAGTCCTGCAGCTATGCAGGTCGCAGTCGGTTTAAGGTTTTAAAAGTCAATACTAGAACCTGAAACGGATCCGGTACTCGATTGGTAGCCAGTGCAGATTGTGCAGCAATGGCTGACTGCCAGCCCGTAGATGCAGTTCAGTCAGCAATTGTGCTGCTGCGTTCTGCACCCGCTGGAGTTTCTGGATTAAGGTGTTCCTTGGACTGTTACTGTTTTCTACTCCCATTATTTAGCTATCAAAAGACATTCCCCCCCCCCCCCCATTTTCGTTTTGCATTCTGCTGATATTTAGAGCCATTGGTTTTCAAAACGATAATGCATGGGATGGAGAAAGTAGAGAAAGAAGTCCTTTTCTCCCTTTCTCACAATACAAGAACTCGTGGGCATTTGATGAAATTGCTGAGCAGACAGGTTAAAATGGATAAAAGGAAGTACTTCTTCACCCAAAGGGTGATTAACATGTGGAATTCACTGCCACAGGAGGTGGTGGCGGCCACAAGTATAGTCACCTTCAAGAGGGGGTTAGATAAAAATATGGAGCACAGGTCCATCAGTGGCTATTAGCCGGAGTGTGTGTGTATATATAAAAATTTTTGCTACTGTGTGACACAGAGTGTTGGACTGGATGGGCCATTGGCCTGATCCAACATGGCTTCCCTTATGTGACACAGAGTGTTGTACTGGATGGGCCGTTGGCCTGATCCAACATGGCTTCTCTTATGTTCTTATGTTCAGTCTAGAGCAAGGGTGGTCAAACTTGCTTAACATAGGAGCCACATAGATATTTGAGAGTCACAAGACATGAATGGCAGATGTTTAAGAGGGGGTTGAATAAATATAAGAGGGGGTTGAATAAATATAGGAGGTCCCATCAGTGGCTATTAGCCACAGTGTATTGATGGAACTCTCTGTCTGGGAAGTGATGCTCTGTATTCTTTGTGCTGGGGAGGGGAGGGCAACAGTGGAGGGCTTCTAGTGTCCTGGCCCCACTGGTGACTTTCGGTCAGGCTCTGTTCATTGATGCTATTTCTGAATACTGACTACTAACCCTATTGATCAATAAAGATACCTGCTTATTAACCCATGCTAATATACAATAGTAGAAAGGGGGGGGCATGTAGGGGTTAGCCCGAGTAGTTTCCCAGAAATATCAAAAGCTGTAAGTGAGACTTTAAAGTAGAGAATGTCCGGGCAGATTCTCACCTCCTCCCTAGAGTCGGCAAGGACACCGCCACAGGGAAATGTAACCACCAACGGAAAGAGATAAGGGGAGGCCGTGTGAAATGTAACACAGCAAAGACAGCCTTTGTTTTGGGAATTAGAATTAGATGCAATTGCTTTGCAGTGTAATGTTAAATACCAATGTCTCAAACTGTTAGCCATCAGTTCCAATGTCTATCATGCTGAAGTAACTCTGGAGTATACAATAACTGCAACTTGTTCAAATAACCAAGTTTGCTTATTTTGGGAACTTCATTGAACCTTCGCTGACACCTTCTGATGCATCTGGATTTTGGCCACTGTGTGGCATAGAGTGTTGGACTGGATAGGCCATTGTCCTGATCCAACATGGCTTCTCTTATGTTATGTCTGGGGCAGTGATGCTCTGTATTCTTGGTGCTTGGGGGGAGGGGCGACAGTAGGAGGGCTTCTAGTGTCCTGGCCCCACTGGTGGACCTCCTGATGGCATCTGTTTTTTTGGCCACTGTGTGACAGAGTGTTGGACTGGATGGGCCATTGGCCTGATCCAACAGGGCTTCTCTTCTGTTCTTATGTGACACAGAGTGCTGGACTGGATGGGCCATTGGCCTGATCCAACAGGGCTTCTCTTCTGTTCTTATGTGACACAGAATGTTGGACTGGGTGGGCCATTGGCCTGATCCAACAGGGCTTCTCTTATGTGACACAGAG
Organism: Heteronotia binoei; assembly: GCF_032191835.1. Classification (NCBI taxonomy): domain Eukaryota; kingdom Metazoa; phylum Chordata; class Lepidosauria; order Squamata; family Gekkonidae; genus Heteronotia; species Heteronotia binoei. The sequence goes on from NC_083226.1 coordinate 177,529,729, forward strand.
TGTTGGACTGATGGGCCATTGGCCTGATCCAACATGGCTTCTCTTATGTTTTTATGTGACACAGAGTGTTGGACTGGATGGCCATTGGCCTGATCCAACATGGCTTCTCTTATGTTCTTATGTCCAATCCCTGTGATGGTCTACGATGGGTAAACCAGAATGGCAAAGTTTTTTGAGAGAGAGAAGAAGGGTTAACAAATCAGAATGAGTCATATCACTGTCAGCTGAGAGCCATAATTAGAGTTTATCTTTCTAATGACAGAATGACGTCCATTGCCACTGTAGACAGACAGATTGATTGAACGCCTCCAAAAGATTGGCAACCATGAAAACATTCCGGGTTATCATTATTGTTATTATTAACACACACTGCAAATAATGTCTGTCTCGAGCGCCTTTATTATTTTCTGAGCTAAAAGCGTCATCGCTACAACGGCCGAAGTTCTCCATAATGGGAAAGCCAATTAAATTCTCCTCATTTGCTTTCCCAGGAGTGAGAACGTCCTAAATTACATTCATGTCTGTTCACCGAAAGATGCAGGAACTTGATAGCGGAGTGTCAAAACTTTCAGAGAAGAAAAGTGGAAACTTGCTTCTGTCCTTCTTGTGCGGTTTTTTTTGTCTTTCTGACACCCATCTAGTTGCTGTCTCTGTGTGTACAGTGTGGTGTATTGGTTAAAGTGTTGGGCTAGGATTACACACAGGAAGAATATAATATAATAATAATAATAATAATATAATAAACTTTTATTTATATCCCGCCCTTCCCACCGGAGCAGGCTCAGGGCGGCTAACACGACATGGTATACCATGATTTATAAAACAATTTTAAAATACAATTAATACATACAGTTAAAACAGTTACATTAAATTACAGCTAAAATTAAGTTAAGGTGCTATTCAGTTGACGTATTTCGATGGCGAGATATCGCTTTCAGGGTTCCTCATATGCTTGCAGAAAGAGAGTGGTTTTGCAAGCCCTGCGGAATTGTTTCAAGTCCCGCAGGGCTCGCACTTCCTCCGGCAATTGGTTCCACCAGTGGGGGGGCATTACAGAAAAGGCCTGCTCTCTTGTTACTCTTAGTTTGGCCTCTTTTGGTCCAGGGATCCTTAGAAGGCTTTGAGAATGAGATCTTAGTGCTCTCTGGGGAACGTGTGGGGAGAGGCGGTCCCTAAGGTAGGCAGGTATAATATATATAATATAATATAATATAATATAATATAATATAATATAATATAATATAATATAATATAATATAATACAATACAATACAATACAATACAATACAATACAATACAATACAATACAATTACAATACAATACAATACATACAATACAATACAACAACCAAGTCTATACAGTGGGTATACAATACAGATAGATTGAACATCCCCCCCCCCCCTAAATACGTATATCTATTTTTTTAATCCACTCAATCACAGCTGGGGCATGTTCCAAGAGCTCTGTCATATCTCCCTGGAGAGCACGGTGCTCGCATTCCTGTGACAGATGAAAAATATCAAAGATTTCAGGTTTTCACGGCTGGTAACATCATTAGGGTTTGCAGACTCTTTCGGGCTCAAGTGCCGTGTTCTACTGGAGAAAGTTTTCCTTCCAGACGTTTTGTTCTCAGCTGCGGAGAACGTCCTCAGTGGCGTTGCAGCCGGAGCAGGCGGGTCTGACCTTCTTGGCTGCTGTGCATTGAGTGAGGCCAGGGCTGCTGGAGAGCTGCCATTTCTAGGCTGGAGGGGGTGTGTTGAGAGGGCAATTGGTTGTGGATGTGCCCATTGTTGGTGGGGCTTCCTGGAAGGGTAATGATAAGGAAACTGGCTGTAGAATGTGACCATTGTTCTGTGTTAATTGCTGGGAGGGTTGGAAGGGGTGTGAAGATAAAGAAGATCTTCACACTACTTCACAACGAATGGTTGTTTCAGTCAACAACCATCTTCCTTATCTTCGCACGCCTATAGATAGCCAGAGAGGGGGGCGGCGTTTGACCACCGGTTCCCCAGCATTGAAATTGACATGGTGGGGGAGGGAGGAGGATGGAAGCAGGCAAACTAGGCATTTGCCTAGAAGAAGAATAAGATGATGATACTGGATTTATATCCCGCCCTCCACTTTGAAGAGTCTCAGAGCAGCTCACAATCTCCTTTCCCTTCCTCCCCCACAACAGACACCCTGTGAGGTAGATGAAGATAGTGGATTTATATCCCGCCCTCCACTCCGAAGAGTCTCAGAGCGGCTCACAATCTCCTTTCCCTTCCTCCCCCACAACAGTCACCCTGTGAGGTGGGTGGGGCTGGAGAGGGCTCTTCCAGCAGCTGCCCTTTCAAGGACAACCTCTGCCAGAGCTATGCGGACCCAAGGCCATTCCAGCAGGTGCAAGTGGAGGAATGGGGACTTAAACCCGGTTCTCCAGATAAGAGCCCGCAAACTTAACCACTGCACCAAACTGGCTTTCCTAGGGGGAGGGGGAAGGCTGATTCACGTTCCCATGCCTGCGAAAAGAATTTTGAAAGTTCTTTTATATAATATACCGTTCTCTCTCAAGCCTTTGCAGCCAAGGTCAAATATTCTCTTCATCTGGAGCCTATCAGCATTGCACCAGGGAGACCAGATTAGACCCGACTCTCTGCGGCTTCTTCCACCTGCAAGTTTAAAGAATCCGCATTATGCAAAGCACAGAACATTCGGAGAGAAATTTAATGATAGCTACTAATTGGAACCACGCCTGAAACACATGGTAGAGTAAGCCTTATATGAAATCCTTAAAACACAACATAGATTGCATCTCTTGTGGCTTGCTGGTAGGCAAGAACAATAATACCAGGGCAATAACTTTGGCAATACAACCAACAGTCAAAGAATAGCAACCATAAGAACATGTAAGAACATAAGAGAAGCCCTGTTGGATCAGGCCAATGGCCCATCCGGTCCAACACTCTGTGTCACATAAGAACATAAGAGAAGCCCTGTTGGATCAGGCCAATGGCCCATCCAGTCCAACATTCTGTGTCACATAAGAACATAAGAGAAGCCCTGTTGGATCAGGCCAATGGCCCATCCGGTCCAACACTCTGTGTCACATAAGAACATAAGAGAAGCCCTGTTGGATCAGGCCAATGGCCCATCCGGTCCAACACTCTGTGTCACATAAGAACATAAGAGAAGCCCTGTTGGATCAGGCCAATGGCCCATCCAGTCCAACATTCTGTGTCACATAAGAACATAAGAGAAGCCATGTTGATCAGGCCAATGGCCCATCCAGTCCAACACTCTGTGTCACATAAGAACATAAGAGAAGCCCTGTTGGATCAGGCCAACCAACATTCTGTGTCACATAAGAACATAAGAGAAGCCATGTTGTATCAGGCCAATGGCCCATCCAGTCCAACACTCTGTGTCACATAAGAACATAAGAGAAGCCCTGTTGGATCAGGCCAATGGCCCATCCGGTCCAACACTCTGTGTCACATAAGAACATAAGAGAAGCCATGTTGGTCAGGCCAATAGCCCATTTTTTCCAACACTCTGTGTCACACAGTGGCCAAAAAAACTCTGGTGCCATCAAGGTGGTCCATCAGTGGGGCCAGGGACACTAGAAACCCTCCCACTGTTGCCACCCCCAGAACCAAGAATACAGAGCATCACTGCCCCAGACATAACATAAGAGAAGCCATGTTGGATCAGGCCAATGGCCTATCCAGTCCAACACTCTGTGTCACACAGTGGCCAAAAAAACCCAGGTGCAATCAGGAGGTCCATCAGTGGGGCCAGGACACTAGAAACCCTTCCACTGTTCTCCCTTCCCCATGCCCTGGCACCAAGAATACAGAGCATCACTGCCCCAGACAGAGAGTTCCAACAATAAAAGGTAAGGTATTCCCCTGTGCAAGCACCAGTTTTTCCAACTCTGGTGTGACGTTGCATCACGTTTTCACGGCAGACTTTTTTTGCAGGATGGTTTGCCATTGCCTTCCCCAGTCATTTACACTTTGCCCCCAGCAAACCGGCTACTCATTTTACCAACCTCGGAAATATTGAAGGTGGAGTCAACCTTGCGCGGCTACCTGAACCCGGCTTCTGCTGGGATTGAACTCAGGTCATGAGCAGAGCTTGGATTTCAGCTTACCACTCTACGCCGCGGTCCTCTTTTCCAGCAATGAGCTGTGGCTAATAGCCACTGATGGACCTCTGCTCCATATGTTGAACAATCCTCTCTTGAAGCTGGCTATGCCGTAGATAGAACACTGCCAGGGACAGAATGATTTATAATATAAATAACAGTTGCAATCAGCCACCTACTGTAGTCAATATGCCATGTTAATAGTGTCCAAAGTTGATGCATACTCATCTTTAGTTGACAAATATTCAAGGAAAAGGAGCCACATAGATACAAATTTTGACGTAAAGAATTCAGAACAATTAGTGTTCAGGATATTATAGCATTGGAAAAAGTGCAGAAAAGGGCAACTAGAATGATTAAAGGTTTGGAACACTTTCCCTATGAAGAAAGGTTAAAACGCTTGGGGCTCTTTAGCTTGGAGAAACGTCGACTGCGGGGTGACATGATAGAGGTTTACAAGATTATGCATGGGATGGAGAGGGTAGAGAGAGAAGTCCTTTTCTCCCTTTCTCACAATACAAGAACTCGTGGGCATTCAAGGAAATTGCTGAGCAGTCAGGTTAAAACGGATAAAAGGAAGTATTTCTTCACCCAAAGGGTGATTAACATGTGGAATTCACTGCCACAGGAGGTGGTGGCGGCTACAAGCATAGCCAACTTCAAGAGGGGATTGGATAAAAATATGGAGCAGAGGTCCATCAGTGGCTATTAGCCACAGTGTGTGTGTGTGTGTATATATATATATATATATATATATATATATAATATATATATATATATATATATATATATATATATATATATTAGCCACTGTGTGACACAGAGTGTTGGACTGGATGGGCCATTGGCCTGATCCAACATGGCTTCTCTTCTGTTCTTATGTAACACAAAGTGTTGGACTGGAGGGGCCATTGGCCTGATCCAACATGGCTTCTCTTCTGTTCTTATGTGACACAGAGTGTTGGACTGGATGGGCCATTGGCCTGATCCAACATGGCTTCTCTTATGTTATGTCTGGGGCAGTGATAAGAACATAAGAACATAAGGGAAGCCATGTTGGATCAGGCCAACGGCCCATCCAGTCCAACCCTCTGTGTCACACAGTGGCCAATATATGTGTGTATGTGCATATATATACATACACACACACACACACACACACCTATACGTACATACATATACACCCACATACACACACACAGAGTCCCGTGGCACAAAGTGTTAAAGCTGCAGTACTGCAGTCCTAAGCTCTGCTCACGACCTGAGTTCGATTCTGTTGGAAGCTATCCCCCAGCTTGTTGGGGGTAGAGTGTAGATGACTAGGGAAGGCAATGGCAAGCCACCCTGTACAAAGTCTGCCAAGAAAATATCATGATATGATGTCACCCCGTGGGTCGGTAACGTCTTGGTCCTTGCACAGGGGACAACTTTTATCTTTTTACCAACATAAGAATAGTAAAGATGCTTACAAAATGGGAGAATGCAAAATTAGTAGCCTAGAGAAGAATTACATTTCAGATGATTTCAGAGCCGATTGAATACCTGACAATGGATGCCTTTTCTTCTGTTAGTTTTTTTTTTAATTAGTTTAAATTGCAAAATTGAAATCGCTTTATCAATGGGATTGAATAGAAACACAGCGGTGTTTTAAAAAAGCTTCTTCTTCCGTCACCACCTAAGAACCCCGTTGTTCATTCCCCTTCCAAGCAGAATAGACAGTTCCATCCCCTATTTATTTTTTTTTTCTAATTCAAGGTTTCATTGTGAAGGTTTTCACTCCATTTCAGCTCATACCTGAGGCAGAATAGATAGGCAAGAAGCATTTTATTTCCACCGGCCTCGTTCTCAAGTAGCGGTGCAGCCATCCAGAAACTTTCTCTAAAAGGGGAAAAAAAAACATATGAACTGCTCCTTCCTGATACATACAGAAGACCCTTGTCAGAGAACGGTTTTGCAGCAGAAGTTATCACCTCAGTGGCTTCAGCTGCCACCTCTCCGTGGCTGCCTGCTAGCTTGTTGAAAGTTCCATTTCTACAGGGATAGGTTTGCTCCGGAGGAGAAAGCTTGATTGTTTGTTTTCATTAAAAAAACAAAAAACAACTAGAATAGAGAGGAAAAGGTCTTCTATTTTTGTTTTAACAATTTATTAATAACATATGGTTACAATAATTAATTGTCTCTTTTCTATACTAACCCATATGATATTTCAGCCCCCCTCCCTCCAATATTTGACTTCCCCGAAGTTATAAATTTAAATTCAATTATAAAGGTACCGATAACCAATCAAAGTTCAATATTTTTCTTCTCTCATTAATACTAAAAAATTGTCCAATGTCTTTTTACATTCCACTCTTTCTCCATATATCCTTTAAATTTCTTCCACTCCTTTTTGAATATATCTAAATCATAGCCTCTTAAAGTTTTAGTTAATTTGTCCATCTCACTCCACGATGAAACTTTCACAATCCAGTCCCATTTCTCTGGTATTTTTCCCTGTTTCCACAGCTGCGCATACAATGTCCTAGCAGCTGTGAGCAAGTACCAAATTAAAGTCCTGTCTTCCTTTGGAAATTTTTCTAATTGTAATCCAAGCAAAAAAGTCTCTGCAGTTTTCTTAAAGTCATAACCCAAAATTTTGGAGATTTCTTGTTGTATCATCTTCCAAAATTCTTTCGCTTTTTCACAAGTCCACCACATGTGAAAGAAAGAACCTTCGTGTTTTCTACATTTCCAACATCTATCCGACATCTTTTTACTCATCCTAGACAGCTTTTTGGGAGTCATATACCACCTATACATCATCTTAAAACAGTTCTCTTTAATACTCTGACAGGTTGAGATCTTCATCGAGTTCTTCCAAAGGTGTTCCCACGTATCCATTTGTATTTCTCTATTCACATGGATTGTCCATTTGACCATTTGAGACTTTACTACTTCTTCTTCTGTAAACCATTTCAATAATAATTTATATAGGAAAAGGTCTTCTAAACCAGAGGTCCCCAGTCCCCGGGCTGTGGACCGGTACCGGTCCATCGCCTGTTTTATATATACAAACAGTGCATAACCAAATTAAAAACAAGTTAATGCCAGACCGGTATATTATTTGCAGTTGAACCAAAATTCCAACAAGAAAAATAATCCAGAAAAGGGGACCCCTTAGCTAAAATATTTGACCTTCGATGTGAAGTATATATGAATGATATATATGAGTTGAATATAAACAAGTTTATTTCAACAAACAGATTAACATTCAAGATCATAGTCAAAATAATAATCAAAATTATGATCCAACAAAGTCAGCTAGTCACCAATAAGCATCTGAATGAACCGCAAGTTCAAACAGTACATAACCGAATTAAAAACAAGTTAATGCCAGACCGGTATATTATTTGCAGTTGAACCAAAATTCCCACAAGAAAAAATAATCCAGAAAAGGGGACCACTTAGCTAAAATATTTGACCTTCGATGTGAAGTATGTCTCCTTTCTAAATTATATGTAATTTTGTCCGAAACAAAATATTCCCAGCGTTTGCTTAATCAGGCCACAAATGAAGGAATTGAATTATGTCTCCATATAATTATTTCATTATATATTGCAATGTAGTGAAAAATAATAAGACAACATTGGATTCATATCCCACCCTCCACTTCCGCTGGAAGCTGGGTTTTCAGGCAGCCAGCTCAAGGTTGACTCCGCCTTCCATCCTTCCGAGGTTGGTAAAATGAATACCCAGCTTACTGGGAGGAAAGTGTAGATGACTGCAAAGGCAATGGCAAACCACCCCATAAAAGAAGTCTGCTGTGAAAACGTTGTGAAAGCAACGTCACCCTAGAGTCGGAAACGACTGGTGCTTGCACAAGGGACCTTTCCTTTCCTCCACTCTGAATCTCTGAGTCTCAGAGCAGCTTACAATCTCCTTTATCTTCCTCCACCACAACAGACACCCTGTGAGGTGGGTGGGGTTGAGAGAGCTCTCCCAGAAGCTGCCCTTTCAAAGACAACTCTGCTAGAGCTATGGCTGACCCAAGGCCATTCCAGCAGCTGTAAGTGGAGGAGTGGGGGAATCGCACCCGGTTCTCCCAGATAAGAGTCCACACACTTTACCACTACACCAAACTAATAGAGATAAAGTGCACAATTGTATCATCCCAAAACCATCCCCCACCCCCAGTCCGTGGAGAAAATGTCTTCCACAAAACCGATCCCTGGTGCCAAAAAGGTTGGGGACCACTGTTTTAAACTACTTGGGGTAGGGGTGGGGGAAAACGTTCATCTATGAAGCTCAATTATTCTTTTGCATTCTTATTTTGCTTTGCAAATTTCCCTTTTTTAAAAAAGAAAAGAAAAGAAACTGTCAAGTTTGAATCCTGTAAGTTGTCCAGGTGTGTCATCAAGTCAACAGAGTGAAGAAGGGGATCTGGAGCACACCAAGACTATCTGGATCACGTTCACACAGCCACCAGCAACTACCAACTTCATGCAAAGATCCCCAACTCCTCAGAATCTTCCTTCCTTCCTTCCTTCCTTCCTTCCTTCCTTCCTTCCTTCCTTCCTTCCTTCCTTCCTTCCTTCCTTCCTTCCTTCCTTCCTTCCTTCCTTCCTTCCTTCCTCCCTCCCTCCCTCCCTCCCTCCCTCCCTCCCTTCCTTCCTTCCTTCCTTCCTTCCTTCCTTCCTCTCTCCCTCCCTCCCTTCCTTCTTTCTTTCCTTCCTTCCCCCTCCCTTCCTTCCCCCCTCCCTCCCTTCCTTCCCTCCTTCCTTCCTTCCTTCCTTCCTTCCTTCCTTCCTTCCCTCCTTCCTTCCTTCCTTCCTTCTTTCCTTCCTTCCTCCCTTCCTCCCTCCCTCCCTCCCTCCTTCCTTCCTTCCTTCCTTCCTTCCTTCCTTCCTTCCTCCCTTCCTCCCTCCCTCCCTCCTTCCTTCCTCCCTTCCTTCCTTCCTTCCTTCCTTCCTTCCTTCCTTCCTTCCTTCCTTCCTTCCTTCTCTCAAACATCTGGCATTCATGTCTGGTGGCTCTCAAACATCAGTGCTTATTCTATATGGCTCTTGCGTTAAGCAAGTTTGACCACTCTTGCTTTCGACCAACACAGCTATTCTCTAAAAAGATCTCACAAATGCTTCTCTTGACTCTCAAATGCTTATACTCTCTAAAACTTGCTGGTCTCTAAGATGCTTACTGGACTCAAATCTAGCTGGTTTGCCTGGTTATATATAGGACTCTGGAGGCTGAGGCCTTCCCCTGATGTTGCCTCCTGGCTCTCGGATTCAGAGGATTAGTGCCTCTGAGAATATATATAGCCTTAGAATGAACTGGAGAGTGGAGTCCATCTCTTATTTATTGGTGTATTGTTGTTCAGTCGCACAGTCAGGTCCGACTCTTTGCGATCCCACAGACAAAGTCACGCCAGGTCCTCCTGTCTTCCACCATCCTCCAAAGTCTGCTCAAATTCATGTTTGTTACATCAGTAATGCTGTCCAGTGAGTACACCCTTCTCATTTGGTGGCCAAAGGATTTGAGCTTCAGCTTCAGCATCTGACATTCCAGGGAACACTCTGAGTTGATTTCCCTTAGGACTGACTGATTGGATCTTCTTGCAGTCCAAGGGACTCTCAAGAGTCTTCTCCAGTGAGTGATCCCTTCTCATTTGGTGGCCAAAGGATTTGAGCTTCAGCTTCACCATCTGACTTTCCAGGGAACAGTCTGGGTTGGTTTCCCTTAGAACTGACTGATTTGATCTTCTTGCAGTCCAAGGGACTCTCAAGAGTCTTCTCCAGTGAGTGATCCCTTCTCATTTGGTGGCCAAAGGATTTGAGCTTCAGCTTCACCATCTGACTTTCCAGGGAACAGTCTGGGTTGGTTTCCCTTAGAACTGACTGATTTGATCTTCTTGCAGTCCAAGGGACTCTCAAAAGTCTTCTCCAGCACCACAGCTCAAAAGCATCTATTCTTCTGCACTCGGCCTTCCTTATGGTCCAGCTCTCACAGCCATATATTACTACCGGGAATACCATCGCTTTGACTATACAGACTTTTGTTGGCAGGGTGATATCTCTGCTTTTTATTATACTGCCCAGGTTCGCCATAGCTGTCCTCCCAAGGAGCAGACATCTTTTAATGTCATGGCTACAGTCACCATCTGCAGTGATCTTGGGTCCCAGAAATGTCAAGTCTGTCTTTATTCTATTTATTTATTTAGTTTATCGGTAGGCATCATCAAAACTGGAGCCACCCGAAAGTTGCAAGGCCCTTCAAAATTAAGCAAAACCTCACGTCCAACGCACCTGTTGTTGACTCTTTTTTGCATAAATGTCAGCTATTTGCAGGTAGTTGATTGAATTTCCAACAGACGCTTAGCAGGGGCATTTCGGTTGTCAGTCCGCAGCAGGTAATGAGAATTTATCAGCACCTCGTTCGCATTTGCCGCTGATCTCTCACCCGTGCATTTCAAGAAATATTGCTTTTATTTATTGCAACGCATTTGGAATTAGCAGCTTATTTCCCTTCATTGTATTTTGGTTTCTCTCCATCTCTATCCTTTTTTTTTTTTTAATGCAGGTTGGCTAAACAAGCCGGGGAGTGTTTATCACACCATGTTCGCAGACGCCCGCCCCAAATTGAGACGTCTGCCAATCTGACAGCCCACCCCCCCGCCCCCTTTGACGTCAATAACGATAATTGTATTAATGGCGAGATGAGGCGGTTGTTTTGGAATGTCTGCGAGGGGAAATTGCGACGTGGGGATACGAGAGCCATTGTTTCGTTAAAAAAAAGAGAAAGAAACCTATAATTTTTATTGAATGCAAAAGGGCGAAAAAGATTGATATTGTTTAGAAACTACTAGAAGTAATAGCTGTCATCTCGAAAAAGCTTGTCAGCCTTCATCTCGGCAGGAGCAAGTTGAGGGGAAGAGAAAAGAGGAATATGTAAGTGCTCCAACAATTAGGGTGCTTGGAGTTTTGGTGTTGCCCCACATCTCATGAAGGATCTTAAATATTTCATTGGCTTTTTTTTTTCCCCCATGGCACTCCTTGTGTGAAGTATATAATTTAAGTTGTTGCAGTGAAGCGAAACAGGGAGAAATTGGTTAAGGGCCCTAGAAGCTGCAGAAGTCTGCTGACAAATTTGACATGGCTTTTAGTCACTCCCCAAATGAAGAAGAACATCAAAAGAGCCCTGCTGGATCAGACCAATAGTCCGTCTAATTCAGCATCCTGTCTCACACAATGGCCATCCAGTTCCTCTGGTGGTCCAACAACAGGACTCTGGAGGCCAAGGCCTTTCCCTGATGTTGCCTCCCGGCTCTGGGATTCAGAGATTCGTGCCTCAGTCACCAGCGAGAGTAGCCACTGATAGACTTATCCTCCATGAATCTATCAAATCCCCTTTTAAAGCTATTGATTTCTGTGGCTATCACAACATCCTCTGGCAGAGAATTCCACATTTTAATCACACTCTGCGTAAAGTAATATTTCCTTTTTTTCGGTTCTGAACCTTTTGCCCATCAGCTTCGTTGGATGCCCTTGAGTTCTGGTATCTGGGGAGAAAAAGTCACATTTGTCAACTGTCTCCACCCCGTGCACAATTTTATAAACCTCTAGTTTGTTTGTCCTTCGTTATCTCTTTTCTAAATCAAAAAGTCCCAGACTCTTCAGCCTGTCCCCTATGGAAGAAGAAAAAAAAGAAGACCACAGATTTATACCCCACCCTTCTCTCTGAATCAGAGTCTCAGAGTGGCTTACAATCTCCTTTATTTCCTTCCCCCAAGTTTTTGACACAGAAGTAATGGTTTAAGGGTTAGTTCTCACCAACCCTCATGCTGCTACCTTTTTTCTATTGGGTTAAACAACAACAATAGAAGATGAAGAAGATATTGGATTTATATCCCACCCTTCACTCTGAAGAGTTTCAGAGAGGCTCACAATCTCCTTTCCCTTCCTCCCCCACAACAGACACCCTGTGAGGTAGGTGAAGATATTGGATTTATATCCTGCCCTCCACTCCGAAGAGTTTCAGAGCAGCTCACAATCTCCTCTACCTTCCTCCCCCACAACAGACACCCTGTGAGGTAGATGAAGATATTGGATTTATATCCCGCCCTCCACTCCGAAGAGTCTCAGAGCGGCTCACAATCTCCTCTACCTTCCTCCCCCACAACAGACACCCCGTGAGGTGGGTGGGGCTGGAGAGGGCTCTCACAGCAGCTGCCCTTTCAAGGACAACCTCTTTCAGAGCTCTGGCTGACCCAAGCCCATTCCAGCAGGTGCAAGTGGAGGAGTGGGGAATCAAACCTGGTTCTCCCAGATAAGAGTCTGCACACTTAACCATTACACCAAACTGGAAGGTGGTCCCCACCCCATCCCAATCATCTTGGTTGCCCTCCCTTTGTGCTCCTTCCAGCTTTGCAATGTCGTTTTAAAGATATGCTGACCAGAACTGTACCCACTACTCCAAATGAGGCTGCATGATAGATCTATACAGGAATGGCCTGGGACCGACATAACTGCGGGACCGCCTTCCCCCATATGACCCCTAAAGATTGTTGTCATCTGCTAATCAACTTCCCTGGCCCAAAGGACATCCAACTTGCCTTGACCAGGGCCAGGGCTTGTTCGGATCCTGGCCTCGACCTGATGGAATTAGCTCCCCATGGAGATCCGGGCCCTGCCGGACTTACTACCATTCCGTAGGGCGTGCAAGACGGAGCTATTCCACCAGGCTTTCGGTTGAGGCAAGCAGGCATCCTTTCTCTACTGTACATCCACCCATTGTCCACCCCTGCAATGACTCACCATCTGGACTATTAGATTCGGGCTGACAATCATGTCACAATCTGCAAAATGTGCCCGCTCCACCTGTGCTATACTTTACTTGTATACTATTAATTTATTGTTGGATTTTAATTGTTTTCATGATGTTTGTAATCTGCCCTGAGTGTCAGACAGTGGAACTTCAAATCAACCAGAGCTTGAATTGATACAAAGTTTAGGCTTTATTCGAGAATCCGTAGCATCTGAACGAAGAAAGATTGGAACTGATACAGTGTTGCATACTAGGGCATGTCTTAAGGAATTCTACATCAAAGGTTACTATGCAAAAACCCACATTTCTAAACACTGCTGGGTCGAGGTGCAAGGTTTCACATGGTCATTCTTTCTTATCTCATTGTTATTGCCGCTTCACAGGGATGGCTGAACTGCTATCCCTGGAGGCGCTTATCTTCAAAGGAAGGTGGCTTTTGATCTCAAAATCTGCTTGTTTTCCCCGGGCCAAAGGAGGCCTGCCTGCAATCCACCAGGGACAGGGCCTTCTCCATAACGGCTCCTTTCTGGTGAAACCAACTGCCGGAAGAGGTGAGGGCCCTTGGTCAGTTCTGCGGGGCCTGTAAGACAGCCCTCTTCCGGCTGGCTTATAATTAACTGGCATTGGAAGCTGAGCATAGTTCTGATAGACCGCCGTTATATGTTTTATTATTCTACTGTTTTAACTATGTAAGATGTTTTAAATTCCAATTATGTTAGATTTTTATGTGTTGTGAGCCGCCCTGAGCCACTTTGGTGGGAAGGGCGGGATATAAATAAACTTGAACTTGAACTTGGCTAGAGCAGGAGTGTGTGGCCTAATATGCAAAGGAGTTCCTACTACAAAAAGAAAAAAAGGGGGGGGGGAAGCCCTGCAGTTAAGTGAAGCTGCGATGGCCATGCATAGGGGGAGAGGCAGTCCCGTAAATAAGAGGGCCAAAGTCCTGAAGGGCTTCGTACTCAATGGCCAGTCCTTTAATTTGATCCTGGCAACTGATTGGGAGTCACTGCGGGGACTGCCTGAAAAAGCCAGCATCCAGACAACTGATTGGTTTGGAAGTACTGTGAGACATGGCTTCTCTTATGTTCTTATAATTCACTGCCACAGGAGGTGGCGGCGGCTACAAGCATAGCCAGCTTAAAGAAAGGGTTAGATAAAAATATGGAGCAGAGGTCCATCAGTGGCTATTAGCCACAGTGTGTGTTTATATTTTGGCCACTGTGTGATACAGAGTGCTGGACTGGATGGGCCATTGGCCTGATCCAACATGGCTTCTCTTATGTTCTTATGTGACACAGAGTGTTGGACTGGATGGGCCACTGGCCTGATCCAACATGGCTTTTCTTATGTTATTATGTGACACAGAGTGTTGGATTGGAATTCACTGCCACAGGAGGTGGTGGTGGCTACAAGCATAGCCAGCTTCAAGAGGGGATTGGATAAAAATACGGAGCAGAGGTCCATCGGTGGCTATTAGCCACAGAGTGTGTGTGTGTATATATTTTTTTTGGCCTCTGTGTGACACAGAGTGTTGGACTGGATGGGCAACTGGCCTGATCCAACATGGCTTCTCTTATGTTCTTATGTGACACAGAGTGTTGGACTGGAGGGGCCACTGGCCTGATCCAACAGGGCTTCTCTTATGTTCTTATGTGACACAGAGTGTTGGACTGGATGGGCCACTGGCCTGATCCAACATGGCTTCTCTTATGTTCTTATGTGACACAGAGTGTTGGACTGGATGGGCCATTGGCCTGATCCAACAGGGCTTCTCTTATGTTCTTATGCGACACAGAGTGTTGCACTGGATGGGCCATTAGCCTGATCCAACATGGCTTCTCTTATGTTCTTAAATGATTCTAGGCTAGCCTTGGCTATCTAGGTCAGGGCAAAGTTTCTTTTAGGAAACTTTTCTTCTTCTTCAAGTATTCCTTTTCCTATCTTTTCTCACCGACTCCCCTTTCAGGACAAACTTCTAAACTGCACTGATTAGCAGGCAAAATACAACATGTGGTTCATTGGACTTAACCCAAGATAGCGTGAAAGCAACATCTGCGCAGGCCCCCACAATCCCCATGCGATCTTGTGTCCTGAAAACCTCTTGGAAGGATCATTCACATAATATTTTCTGAGACAGAAAAGCCTCCACCTCCGATGATGTAGAAGAACAGTTGGTTTTTATATCCCACCGTTCTCTACACTAAGTAGTCTCAAAAAGGCTTACAATCACCTTCTCTTTCCCCTTTGGTGTTGTGGTTAAGTGCATGGACTCTTACCTCCGAGAACCAGGTTTGATTCCCCACTCCTCCACGTGCAGCTGCTGGAATGGCCTTGGGTCAGCCAGAGCTCTCGTAGGAGTTGTCCTTGAAAGGGTAGCTGCTGTGAGAGCTCTCTCAGCCCACCTACTTCACAGGTGTCTGTTGTGGTGGGGGGGAAGATATAGGAGATTGTAAGCCCCTCTGAGACTCTGATTCAGAGAGAAGGGTGGGGTATATCTATCTATCTATCTATCTATCTATCTATCTATCTATCTATCTATCTATCTATCTATCTATCTATCTATCTATCATCATCATCATCTATCTTCTTCTTCTTCTGTTCCTCCTCCTCCTCCCCATGTCTTGTGAGATATGTGGGGCTGAGAGAGTTCTGAGAGAACTGTGACTGGTCCATAGTCACCCAGCAGACTTCATATGGAGGAGGATGGAGACTCAATCCCATTCTTCACACTGGCTCAATTTGATTTCTGCCCTTCATATATTATTTATTTATTATGTATTTCATTCAATTTTTATTCCTTCACCCCCAGCAATCAGGGCTCTGGGTGGTTAACAATGTAAATATGAAATAATAATAATACTTTTTATTTATATCCCGCCCTCCCCGCCGAGCACTCTGACATGACGATCAGAAAAGCTGAAACTGGGCAAAGTTGGATTACCCCAATGGAATGCCTGAAGGAATAATTCCGGTTTACAGACTCATATAAACCTATAAATGGTTTTTAGGGAAACAGCTACCCATGGCAGGAAAGTGACTTCCTATGCTCCAAACTGTGGCTTTCCACATCTCCCTCCTCCCTCCCCATTTATTTCCTTCCTTCCTTCCTTCCTTCCTTCCTTCCTTCCTTCCTTCCTTCCTTCCTTCCTTCCTTCCTTCCTTCCTTCCTTCCTTCCTTCCTTCCTTCCTTCCCTCCCTCCCTCCCTCCCTCCCTCCCTCCCTTCCTTCCTTCCTTCCGTCCTTCCTTCCTTCCTTCCTTCCTTCCTTCCTTCCTTCCTTCCTTCCTTCCTTCCTTCCTTCCTTCCTTCCTTCCTTCCTCCCTTTGACATTTATGGTCTTGCGGCTCTCAAACATCTGACATTTATTCTATGGGGGAGGGACGGTAGCTCAGTGCTAGAGAATCTGCTTGGTAAGCAGAAGGTCCCAGGTTCAATCCCCGGCATCTCCAACTAAAAAGGGTCCAGGCAAAGAGGTGTGAAAAACCTCAGCTTGAGACCCTGGAGAACCATGAATGGGGCTGTGACTCAGTGGTAGAGCATCTGCTTGGTAAGCAGAAGGTCCCAGGTTCAATCCCCAGCATCTCCATCTAAAAAGGGTCCAGGCAAAGAGGTGTGAAAAACCTCAGCTTGAGACCCTGGAGAGCCGTGAATGGGGCTGTGGCTCAGTGGTAGAGCATCTGCTTGGGAAGCAGAAGGTCCCAGGTTCAATCCCCGGCATCTCCAACTAAAACAGGTCCAGGCAAAGAGGCATGACAAATCTCAGCTTGAGACCCTGGAGAGCCGCTGCCAGTCTGAGTAGACAAGACTGGCTTTGATGAACCGAGGGTCTGATTCAGTATAAGGCAGCTTCAGATGTTCATATGCGGCTCTTACGTTCCGCAAGTTTGGCCAACCCCGCTGTATACATTGCTTTATAGAAATCGCTGTGCAATTCTTTCTTTAAAAGGAGGAATTCTGCCCCTCTCCTCCCCCAGTTGACCACCCTATTTTTTGAACCAAATCGTGAAGAATGATTTGCAAAGGGAACGGGGAGACAAATCGGCAAAGGGACAATGAAATCGCTCAAGGATAAATTGTTCTTATCATCTTTCCATAATACAGGACTTGCCCTTTTCTGACAAGGTCTTAGGGGAAGACGTGGTTTATGAGGGCACCTCAAGTGTAATAAAGAAGCCGGCAAGTGCAGAACATGAAGGGTTCGGCGCCCTTCAGGAGTCGATGAGCTCGAGCGCTCGGCGAGGATTGATGATATTAATTTGAATGATTATTATTATTAGCGCTAATACATATCGGTAGCGAAAAAGAGGGGGGGAGAGAGAACGATTCTTGCAAGCTAAATTAAAACGCAATACAATATGCGCTGACGAGGTCCGCAGGTACTTGATGGAGGAAGCGGATGAGTGCCTGGATTTGGGACCTCTTCCAAGGCGTGATTTGAGAGCAAAAAGGAATTCACTGCCACAGGAGGTGGCGGCGGCTACAAGCATAGACGGCTTCAAGAAAGGATTAGATCAACATCTGGAGCAGAGGTCCGGCAGTGGCTATTAGCCACAGGGTATTTTTAGAACTCTCTGTCTGGGGCAGTGATGCTCAGTATTCTGGTGTTTGGGAGGGGCACAGTGGAAGGGCTTCTAGACCCTCTGGTGGACCTCTAGATGGCATTTGTTTTGGGGGGTTTTGGCCATTGTGTGACACAGAGTTTTGGACTGGAAGGGCCATTGGCCTGATCCCAAAGGGCTTCTCTTCTGTTCTTATGTGACACAGAGTGTTGGACTGGATGGGCCATTGGCCTGATCCAACATGGCTTCTCTTATGTTCTTATGTGACATAGAGTGTTGGACTGGATGGGCCATTGGCCTGATCCAACAGGGCTTCTCTTATGTTCTTATGTGACACAGAGTGTTGGATTGGATGGCCCATTGGCCTGATCCAACATAGCTTCTCTTATGTTCTTATGTTTGAGAGAGAGAGAGAGAGAGTCAACCTTGGTCAGGAGGCCAGTTTAGTGTTAAATCAAGCACCTCAGAAAATCACAGATTCATAGAATTGGAAGGGGACACAATCAAAGATGCGACAGCCCTCAGCTTGCAAGACCTGAGCATGGCCATTAACAATACAGCCTTTTGGAGTACATTAAACAAGTTCTTGAAGGGCTTTCATCTAGAGGATGGTGTGGAATTGTTTTCTGTGGCACCAGAAGGTTGGACATAAGAACATAAGAGAAGCCATGTTGGATCAGGCCAATGGCCCATCCAGTCCAACACTCTGTGTCACACAGAGGCCAAAAAAAATTACACACACTGTGGCTAATAGCCACTGATGGACCTCTGCTCCATATTTTTATCCAATCCCCTCTTGAAGCTGGCTATGCTTGTAGCCGCCACCACCTCCTGTGGCAGTGAATTCCACATGTTAATCACCCTTTGGGTGAAGAAGGACTTCCTTTTATCCGTTCTAACCCTACTGCTCAGCAATTTCATCGAAAGCCCATGAGTTCTTGTATTGTGAGAAAGGGAGAAAAGGACTTCTTTCTCTACTTTCTCCATCCCATGCATTATCTTGTAAACCTCTATCACATCACCCCGCAGTCGATGTTTCTCCAAGCTAAAGAGCCCCAAGCGTTTTAACCTTTCTTCATAGGGAAAGTGTTCCAACCCTTTAATCATTCTAGTTGCCCTTTTCTGCACTTTTTCCAATGCTATAATATTCTTTTTGAGGTGCAGTGACAAGAATTGTACACAGTATTCTAAATGAGACCGCACCATCGATTTATACAGGGGCATTATGATACTGGGTGATTTGTTTTCAGTTCCCTTCCTAATAACTCTCAGCATGGCGTTGACCTTTCTTATTGCAATTGTACACTGTCTTGACATTTTCAGTGAGTTATCTACCACGACCCCAAGATCTCTCTCTTGGTCAGTCTCTGCCAGTTCACAACCCATCAACTTGTATTTGTAGCTAGGATTTTTGGCCCCAATGTGAATTACTTTGCAGTTGGCCACACTGAACCTCATCTACCACGTTGACGTCCACTCACCCAGCCTCAACAGATTCCTTTGGAGGGCCTCACAATCCTCTCTGGTTCTCACCACCCTGAACAATTTAGGACCAGAACCAAAGTGCTAAAATTAAATTAGAAGATTTTTCGGCTCCACATTAGGAAGAACTTCCTGACCGTGAGAGCACTTCCTTAGTGGAACAGGCTTCCTCAGGAGGTGGTGGGCTCTTCTTCCTTGGAGGTTTTTCAACAGAGGCTGGATGGTCATCTGACAGCAATGAGGATCCTGTGAATTTAGGGGGAGGGATTTGTGAAATTCCTGCATTGTGCAGGGGATTGGACTGGATGACCCTGGAGGTCCCTTCCAACTCTATGGTTCTACAATTCTAATTCTTAGTGTTGATGTAAGCCAGAAGTGGTTTGATGGCTACTGGATGCTCACTAACAAGAAAGCCAATGATTAGGAATGGAGAAAGACGTACAAGAATACTTCTGTGCGAAATGTTTGCTATTCAATTTCAAAATTAAAAAAGCAACCACTTTCGCAGCTGTTTTGAGTGCTGTTTGCAACGTGGGGGTGGGGGCGTGGGATCCCAGAATGCAAGGAATTGCTTTACACTGACTCCTTGCATTCATTTGTAAAGGTCACTCATGTCTAATCCAGCAGCTTCTCTGAGTTACACCACTCAGACCACAGTAGAAGAAGATCTGCAAGGGTGAATGCTGTGTGGTAGTGCGTGAGAGCAAGAGAACCTTCAGATGTCTTGATTTTAATCCATGTTGGGCTTCAAAGCTAAAACCAGCACCGCTGTCAACTGGGCCTGGAAATGAACAGGCAGCCAGTGAAGATCTTTGTGGCCCTTTGCTGTCAGAAGAAGAAGAAGAAGATATTGGATTTATATTCTGCCCTCCACTCCGAAGAGTCTCAGAGCGGCTCACAATCTCCTTTACCTTCCTCCCCCACAACAGACACCCTGTGAGGTAGATGAAGATATTGGATTTTTATCCTGCCCTCCACTCCTAAGAGTCTCAGAGCGACTCACAATATCCTTTACCTCCCTCCCCCACAACAGGCACCCTGTAAGGTAGATGAAGATATTGGATTTATATCCCGCCCTCCACTCCGAAGAGTCTCAGAGCGGCTCACCATCTCCTTTCCCTTCCTCCCCCACAACAGACACCCTGTGAGGTAGATGAAGATACTGGATTTATATCCCGCCCTCCACTCCGAAGAGTCTCAGAGTGGCTCACCATCTCCTTTCCCTTCCTCCCCCACAACAAACACCCTGTGAGGTAGATAAAGATATTGGATTTATATCCTGCCCTCCACTCTGAAGAGTCTCAGAGCGGCTCACAATCTCCTTTACCTTCCTCCCACACAACAGACACCCTGTGAGGAGGGTGGGGCTGGAGAGGGCTCTCACAGCAGCTCCCCTTTCAAGGACAACCTCTGCCAGAGCTATGGCTGATCCAAGGCCATGCTAGCAGGTGCAAGTGGAGGAGTGGGAAATCAAACCCGGTTCTCCCAGATAAGAGTCCGCACACTTGACCATGACACCAAACTGGCTCTCCAGGAGTCTACCCATAATAGCACTCTTGCTATATTCTGGATAGGTAAAGTTTCTGGGGTGTATTCAAGAGCCAGTTTGGTGTAGTGGTTAAGTGCATGGACTCTTATCTGAGAGAACCAGGTTTGATTCCCCACTCCTCACATGCGACTGCTGGAGTGGGGGAAAAGAGAGAAAGACAAATTGTCATGAATTCCATGGATAACCTGGGTGCATTAAAGCCATGACATGAGGAAGCAATGTGAAAAAGGCAGAGTCCTTAGTTCCTATATCTAATTGGTAACTCATTAGTGACTATCGACATTAGATGGTTTAAAAGGGTAACTCTGTTGGTCTGCAGAAGAACACTCGTTTCAAGTCCAGTAGCAACTTATTAGAATTTTAATGTTAAATATAACTTTGTCCTTCGTATAATGGAATTTGAATGAAGTTGTTAGCCGCCCTGAGCCTGCTCTGGCGGGGAGGGCGGGATATAAATAAAATTATCTATCTATCTATCTATCTATCTATCTATCTATCTATCTATCTATCTATCTATCTATCTATCATCTATCTATCTATCTATCTATCTATCTATCTATCTATCTATCTATCTATCATCTATCTGTCTATCTATCTATCTATCTATCTATCTATCTATCTATCTATCTATCTATCATCTATCTATCTATCTATCTATCTATCTATCTATCTATCTATCTATCTATCTATCTATCTATCTATCTATCTATCTATCTTAGAGACCATTAACATTTTGGGGGTATCCGCTTTTGAGCATCAAAATGTCTGGTTTCCAGTTCTATCTTATTTAACTCAACACAATGTATTTCCTGACAATGCAGTCTACAACGATTTGCTATTTTCCTAATATACGTCACTTCTGATTGGTATCAGATATGCGTTTTTGTGTTCTGTCATTAACTTTGGTTCTTTTATTGTCATTTTGTATCTGAATTGAATGCCCTGACATTACTTTGTTATATAATAATAATAATAATAATAATAATGATGATGATAATAATAATTAATAATAATAATAATAATACTTTTTATTTATATCCCACCCTCCCCGCCGAAGCAGGCTCAGGGCGGCTCACAAAATATTAGTTCAATACAATACAATAAAATCATATAATTCAATGAACACTACATTATAAAACCATCGTTTAAATCAACGTTCCAATTAAAATTAACATTCATGGTGCTAAATTTCAGGGTTTTAATAAATTGATGGCGGAATGCAACAGCAGCGAGTCTGTCATTAACTCAGCATTCAGCATTTATGGGGAGGGACGGTGGCTCAGTGGTAGAGCATCTGCTTTGGAAGCAGAAGGTCCCAGGTTCAATCCCCAGCACCTCCAACTAAAAAGGGTCCAGGCAAACTGGTGTAAAAAACCTCAGCTTGAGACCCTGGAGAGCCATGAATGGGGCTGTGGCTCAGTGGTAGAGCATCTGCTTGGTAAGCAGAAGGTCCCAGGTTCAATCCCTGGCATCTCCAACTAAAAAGGGTCCAGGCAAGTAGTTGTGAAATAACCTCTGCTTGAGACCCTGGAGAGCAATGAATGGGGCTGTGGCTCAGTGGTAGAGCATCTGCTTGGTAAGCAGAAGGTCCCAGGTTCAATCCCCGGCATCTCCAACTAAAAAGGGTCCAGTCAAATAGGTGTGAAAAACCTCAGCTTGAGACCCTGGAGAGCCACTGCCAGTCTGAGAAGACAATACTAACTTTGATGGACCTAGGGTCTGATTCAGTAGAAGGCAGCTTCATATGTTCATATGAAGGCCATCTTAAAAAGAATACTCTTGCAGGCCCTGCGAAATTGCTCAAGACTCCGCAGGGCCCGCACTTCTTCTGGAAGTTGATTCCACAGGTGTGGAGCTGCGATAGAGAAGGCCCGTTTCCTTGTGTTCTTCAATTTGGCCTCCCTCGTCCCAGGAATTTGTATTGTTTGTGTTGTATAAGTTTAAATAAAGGTTGTTGTTTTTTAAAAAAACCTGCCTTCGTCATATACCTCAGGGGTGGCCAACGGTAGCTCTCCAGATGTTTTTTGCCTACAGCCATGTTGCCATGTTGGCTGGGGCTGATGGGAGTTGTAGGCAAAAGCATCTGGAGAGCTACTGTTGGCCACCCCTGATATATCTGATGAGATCTGAGATATGATGAAGGGAGATTTGACATTTGAAAGCTTATATGGCAAAAAAAACCCCAACCTTGTTGATCTCCAAGGTGCTACTGAACTAACAAAAGCCTAAGAAGAGCCCCGTTGGATCAGACCAGTGGTCCATCTAGTCCAGCATCCTGTCTCACACAGGAGCCAACCAATTCCTCTGGACACGGAGAACCAAAGCTGCTCTCTCCTTCCAAATGGTTCTTCCAGTGTCCTGTCTCACACAGGAGCCAACCACTTCCTCTGGAGGGCCAACCACAGGGCATAGAGGCCAAGGCCTTCATAAGAACCTCAGAAGAGCCCTGCTGGATCAGTCCAGTGGTGCATCTAGTCCAGCATCCTGTCTCACAGAGAAGCCAACCAGTTCCTCTGGAGGGCCAACAACAGGGCATCAAAGTTGAGGCCTTCCCTAGATGTTGCCTCCTGGCTCCGGGATTCAGAGAATTAGTGCTTCTGAATGTGGAGGTTCCCCTCAGTCACCATGACTAGTAGCCACTGATAGACCGATCCTCCATGAATCTGTCTACCCTCCCACCTACCCCCCCCCCCACCCTTTAAAGCTGGGTATTCCTGTGTCCATGACTCTGGAGGCAAATTCAACATCTCAGTTTAGCAAATTCAACATCTCTGTCTTTTGGCCTGTCCTGAATCTCATGCCCATCAGGTTCACTGGATGCCCTCAAGTTCTAGTATTTGAGGGAGGTGAAAAAAATTCCAATCCAACTGCTGGCATTCAAATTCAAATCCAACTACTTCTCAATAATTTAGGTTTCAGTCCAGCAGGACCTTAGAGAATAACAAATTTTATCAGGGTGGAGGATTTTTGAGAGTCAACACTCCCTTCTTCAGCTTTGGGTAGGAATGGACTCAGATCTCAATTCCTACTCACGTGGCTTTTTTTAGCAGGAACTCCTTTGCATATTAGGCCACACACCCCTGATGCAGCCAATCCTCCAAGAGGTTGCAGTAGGCCCCGTGAGAAGAGCCCTGTAAGGAATTCTAGCAGGACCTCCTTTGCCTATTAGGCCACACACCCTGATGTAGCCAATCCTCCTGGAGTTACAGCAGGCCCTGTGAGAAAAGCCCTGTAAGGAATTCTAGCAGGACCTTCTTTGCCTATTAGGCCACACACCCCTGATGTAGCCAGTCCTCCTGGAGCTTACAGTAGGCCCTGTGAGAAGAGCCCTGTAAGGAATACTAGCAGGACCTCCTTTGCCTATTAGGCCACACATCCCTGATGTAGCCAATCCTCCTGGAGCTTACAGCAGGCCCTGTGAGAAGAGCCCTGTAAGGAATTCTAGCAGGACCTCCTTTGCCTATTAGGCCACACACCCCTGATGTAGCCAATCCTCCAAGAGCTTGCAGTAGGCCCTGTACTAAGAGCCCTGTAAGCTCCCGGAAGATTGGCTACATCAGTCTCTCTCGGCTTGGCTTCACGAACGAAGATTTAAGAAGGGTGCAATAGTCCACGTTTGCTACATCAGTGGGGTGTGGCCTAATATGCAAAGGAGTTCCTGGTACAAAAAAAAAGCCTTGCCTACTCGAATCTGATGAACGGAGCTTGGACTCTTGAAAGCTTCTTCCCTGAGACTCTTTTTTGTTGTTGTTATTTTTGTATTTTTTTTTGTATGTGGCTGCATCTAGAAGTCATGGCAACATCTGGTGATTGACCCCTACTGAAGATGTGGAGGATATTCAGAGAGGTGGCTGAATAAATCCTGCCCCTGCCTCCCACCTCTGGTATTCCAAGGAGGTCTCCCATCCAAGTACTTGCCAGAGTTGACCCTGCTTAGGCTTCCAAAATCTGATGAGATCAGACCACCTGGACCATCCAAGGCAGGCTCAACCCTGAGACCCTCTACGTTGATCCCGGACTCGACTCTAGCTGTTCTACTAAAGGCAAAGATGGCTACCTTCTTGAATCATCTTCCTGATCCAGACACGTTCGCAACCCAAGATGGAGCCCGGTCGGCCTGGACTTTCTCCACGGCTTTGCGGTCGCCCATAAGCCTCGTCGGTATTTATGCGCCCGTTTCTATGCAAATCGATGATCCCCACACATCTAAACAACCGCCAATCTGAATCAATCGTTCAAAGCCGAGGAGGGTTAAATATTTAAACAAGCTATGTATTGAAATGCATTTTTAATGCCGCCAAGCCGTTCCGATGAAAGATTGCTGGAGAGCCTTCATTATTGAGTGGAGAGAGAGAGGGGAGCATGGCATTGTCGGAACAGATGGAGCAGCTGCGCTCCCTCTTCCTCCCCGCCTTCCCTTACCCCCTGTGGGGTAAATTCAAGTGTCACTCCTATCCAGAAGTCATCTACTGTCAGCCCGTGCCTTCAGATGTGGGGCTTGCCGGCTGTCTCGACCATCCCCTTCTCAGAACGGATCCTCCTTCAGGAATCGCGCGTTGCTTGCAATCTCCTGTTTTTAGATGCTTTAATTTGGGGGATGGAGGTTGGTAGGGGAAGAACCATTTGGAAGGAGAGAGTGCAGCTTTGATTCTCCGTGACTTAAATTGCGACGATTATGTGGTGTCATTATGCCATCTGCAATTGCCTTGGTTAATTTCAAGGTGGCAATTTCTTTTCTTTTTTTTTTGCTCCCCCCCCCCATCCTCGCTCTCCACCTCCTGTACATTATTGGGGCGGGGGCCAAGGGAACAGCACCGAGGGTGGAGGAGGGAAGCTGTCAAGGGACCTTGATGATTATAAATTAAAGCAGACAAAGGGAAAAGCAGGACAGTTAGGGGCTGTCACGCGCCAAGGCGAGCGCGGAGGCTGACACTTTAACGTTTTCACAGCTGTGGGGATGGAGAAGCCACCAGCTGTGTGAAGCCGCCACTCTGACTGATGCGCCGGATTCGCTGGAAGGGTGGAACGGAATCAAACCTGACCTGACTTGGATAGCCTACGCCGGGGTGTCAAATCTGATATAAATGAGACCTTGTTGAACTGGGCCATGCCTGGCTGGGCCATGTGTGTACCTATTTAAGATTACATAGCAGAGATATAAACTTTATAAAGGGCACAGACAAACACAGTTATATATATATACACAGTCCCTGTATCTACTCCCTTGACTACTCCCGGACCGAGAGAGGTGAAGCTGCAATGTACCCGTAACCGGGCCTTCTCCTCTGTAGCCCCGAGCCTATGGAACCAACTTCCAGAGGAAATGCGGGCCCTGCGGGACCTTGAACAATTCCGCAGGGCCTGCAAGACCTTCCTCTTCC
This sequence comes from Heteronotia binoei, assembly GCF_032191835.1. Taxonomy (NCBI): domain Eukaryota; kingdom Metazoa; phylum Chordata; class Lepidosauria; order Squamata; family Gekkonidae; genus Heteronotia; species Heteronotia binoei. The sequence continues at coordinate 177,555,625 of NC_083226.1, forward strand.
GACTGGCTTTCGCTGACGAAGAAAGAAATTGCTAATGATAACCGCCATCCTAAAAGAACAGTATTAGCACTTTTATTAACTTAATTAACTAATTTTTAAACCTAATCAGAATTTTAATGCTTAAATGTAATTTTGTGTTTTTTGCTTTCTTTGTATAATTGAAATTTGTATGATGTTGTTAGCCGCCCTGAGCCTGCTCCGGCGGGGAGGGCGGGATACAAATAAAATTATCTATCTATCTATCTATCTATCTATCTATCTATCTATCTATCTATCTATCTATCTATCTATCTATCTATCTATCTATCTATCTATCTATCTATCTATCTTCTCCTCGAGCAGGGTCACTAACTTACGCTTGCTGCAAGTGTAATCCGTGCTACTCTCAGGCAGAAATGCAAAAATCCCACAGGCTTTACACGTCACTGCCTCTGCTCCCTCACCAGCCATACTGCTGCAATCCATTTCAAAATTTTCTTCATCTTCACTTCTCTTTAAATCTCACTACCAACTGCCACTTGAAACTACCCACCTTTCTACAGAACCCCCAGGCTAGACCCCCAGGCTAAAAGCGACAGGCCAAGAGCCCTTCAGCTAGCACCAAAGGCTTGTGCCTCTGGCAAGGATGAGCCTTGCAAATTAAAGGCTCAAGCCCCCACCCACCTCTGTCTCAACAGCCAGAGCAACAGCAAAGGGTGGGGCCAGCAACTACCCCCAGGCAAACAAGCTCTCTACACTCAGCAACAGCTTACCGGCAGCTCTGTTCTGGATCCAAGCACCTTCCTCTACTGCAGCTGAGTCACTTCTCACACAGACATACATACACTTAAAACATGCTTAAAATATATGGAACTCAGTCTTAACGATGCTTTCTTTGCATTTCTCCCATGGGATTCAGAGAATTGGGCAAAGGAAGCAAGGGAGTGAGGAGAGAGCCTCAGTCAATAGAAGGAAGAGAGGCTTGGCTCAGTAGCTCTGCTGTGCAATTGAGAGAGCCTGGAAAGACAAGCTCTGCCACCACCCCCTTCCTCCCCAAGGGTGAAGCCTCAGCCAATGGTGAAAACAGAGGCCTTGCTCTGTAGCTCCTGTGCGATTGAGCAAGTCTTGCGGAGCAAGTTGTGATGCAGGAGGAAGCAAGAGATAGGGAGAAGGAAGCAGATGGCAGCCAGTTGCTCGGGGGGGCTGATAGGAGCCCTCTGGGAACCTGATTCAACCCCCGGGCCACATGTTTGACACCCGTGACCTAGACTAACCCGATTGCTTGAGATCCCAGAAGCTAAGCAGGGTGAGGCCTGGTCAGTATTCGGATGGGAGACCACCAAGGAAGCCTGTGATTGCTACGCAGAGGCAGACAATGAGAAACCACCTCTGAATGTCTCTTGCCTTGGAAACTCTGTCGGGTTGCCATAAGTCAGCTGTGACTTCACAATATATTCAAATTACAATTAAGAACATAAGAGAAGCCATGTTGGATCATGCCAATGGCCCATCCAGTCCAACACTCTGTGTCACACAGTGGCCAAACCCCCGCCAAACAAACAGGTGTCATCAAGAGGTCCACCAGTGGGGTTAGAAGCCCTTCCATTGTGTCCCCCCTCCCCCCAAAGCACCAGAATACAGAGCATCGCTGCCCCAGAGAGTTCCAACAGTAAGCTGTGGCTAATAGCCACTTATGGACCTCTGCTCCATATGCTTATCCAATCCCCTCTTGAAACTATCAATGCTTGTAGCCGCCGACACCTGCTATGGCAGTGAATTCCACATGTTAATCACCCTTTGGGTGAAGAAGGACTTCCTTTTATCTGTTTTAACCCGACTGCTCAGCAATTTCATTGAATGCCCACGAGTTCTCGTATTGTGAGAAAGGGAGAAAAGTCCTTCTTCCTCTGCCTTCTCTATCCCAGGCATAATCTTGTAAACCTCTATCATGTCACCCCGCAGTTCACATTTCCCCAAGTTAAAGAGCCCCAAGCGTTTTAACCTTTCTCATAGGGAAAGTGTTCCAACTCTTTAATCATTCTAGTTGCCCTTTTCTGGACTTTTTTGAGGTATGGTGACCAGAATTGTACACAGTATTCCAAATGAGACTGCACCATAGATCCCTCCTCCCCAGAGGTGAAATTCTAGCAGGAGCTCCTTTGCATATTAGGCCACACCCCTCTGATGTAGCCAATCCTCCAAGAGCTTACAAAAAAGAGCCTTATAAGCTCTTGGAGGATTGGCTACATCAGCGTGTGTGGCCTAATATGCAAAGTAGCTCCTGCTAGAATTCCACTGCGTTCATATGTTCTGGGAAGCTTGCAATTCTTCTACTCTCTGTGGGTCTGCTCCTGAAAGTAATGTGGGAAATGACTTTGTTTTAAAACATGGCCGCAAGTAGGCTTGTCTAAACTCCTACTAGGATAGGAGACCCTATTCCAGGAAGCAATGTTGCTGGAAGTTTCTATATCACTTTTTGGATAAAAGAGGGAAGTGACATAGGGCAGCTCTAGGAATCACTGGAAACTCAATCGTTTTTCCATAGAGTTTCCAGTTACTCCTAGAGCTACCCCTTACCAGAAGTAGCGATGCCAATGTTCTTATGAGAATCTGAAGGTGTGTTCACACCAATGTAGAGTAACTGCAATTAGACAGGCTCCCAGTTACATTCAGCGTCTATTTAAGGTGCTGGTATTGATCAAGCCCACAGTATGAGAAGGGCTACATCCAGCTTCACCAATCGGGCTAGGTATCAAGATCCATGCATGGTGCTTACCTGCAAAAAGCAGCCTTATCTGACTTTAGCAGAGGTAAGGTCCTATGGTGCCAGAGGTAAAGTCCTATGGTATTCATAGAAGGTTTTTTTCAGGTGTGGCTACCTTGGTTGAATTCCCTTCCCAATAAGGTAAAATTGGTGCTCCCTTCAGCCCTCCAATACTGGTTTGAAACTCAGGTTCAAATCCCCAGTCATGCCATGAAAGCTCTCCAGGTGACCTTGGGCCGGTCTACCTAGTCGACCTTGGGCCAGTCTACCTAGCCTACCTCACAGAGTTGTTGTGAGGATAACATAGGCAGCTTTAAGAGGGGATTGGATAAACTTATGAAGCAGAGGTCCATCAGTGGCTATTAGCAACAGTGTATTGTTGGAACACTCTCTGGGGCAGTGATGCTCTTTATTCCTGGTGCTTGAGGGGGCAACCATGGGAGGGCTTCTAGTGTCCTGGCCCCACTGATGGACCTCCTGTTGGCACCTGTTTTTTTTTGGGGGGGGGGTTGGCCGCTGTGTGACACAGAGTGTTGGCCTGGATGAGCCATTAGCCTGATCCAACATGGCTTCTCTTATCATCTTATGTTCTTAACATGGGGGAGAGGAGAGTGATAGAAATTGCTTTGGGTCTTCATCGAGGAGAAAGGACAGATGCAAGCAAAACAATTAAATAAATGAAATAAATTTGTACTGGACCAAACATTGAGAATGGTGGTGCCATCATTTTCGGAGGCACAACCTCTGTTGGTTTTAGACGACCTCATGATTGTATGCGAAGTGATTTATATTTTACCTTTTCCAGCCCTGCACAGAAGTTGCAAAGGCAGCTGAGACATTTCTCATAGAAGCAGAATTGGCATAATGTGGATCGAGCGGGATTCTAACGTTTGAATGACCTAACGGGCAACTCGAAACCCCTAAAAAGATGGGAATGGAGAAAGCGGGGGGGGGGGAGTCCCTCTAACTTCTTGCGACAACATTCATTGCTTTGTTTACATTCAGCATCCTCTGAATGTAATTTGAGAGGTTCACTTCTAATCTAGTTTGGGCTGTGAGGATAACGGCTTCAATTTATACAATCAGAGCTCAGCGCCGAGAGACGTCGCGTTTCCCTACATCAAAGGTAATTATTATTTTTATAGTTCAATTAGCAAACATTACATTTCTGTTTCTCTCGCTAAGATGGCACCACCTAATTTAACAATAGCACACTTATCCCCCACTCGCGTACTAGGGGACATGATGTTATTCTAATGGGCTCCATAAGACCTATTGATTCTTCCAGAACAGCCGGCTTCTCTGGTTCACTCAGTTCAACCGCCTCTTTTAAAAGCCTTTCAGAACTGTACGGCTGAACCATTAGGGCTGCCAACTTGGAGTTGGGATATTGATGGCAATTTGAGGCCATGGCCTTGGGGAAGTTGGGATTTGGGGAAAGGAGAGACCTCTGAGAGCCCATCCTCCAAAGCATCAGTTTTCTCCAGGGAAGCTAATCTCTGTTGTCTGGAGTTCAGCTGAAGTTCTGGGGGATCTCCTGGAATTAAAATCTCACATTAGGATCCGGGGAATCTGGAGATTTGGCAACCATGGAGTTTGGCAACCCAATTATCACACAGCTCCCAATGCCTGAGCATAAGGAAATATAGATGTTTGCGAGAGACCAACAGGCAAAAGTTTTAATTAGTTTGAGGCGATAAATTAACTGCCCTCTCTGTCCTTTCTGACTAGCTTACAGCCCCTTCATTTTCTAGCCTCTTTCACTTCTACAGATTGCACCCAAAGAGTACTTGTGAATGGTTCCTCATCCTCTTGGAGAGGAGTGACAAGAGGAGTGCCACAAGGATCTGTCCTGGGATGAAGGAATAGAGAGAATGCTTATTAACTTTGCTGATGATACTAAATTGGGAGGGGTTGCAAATACAGTAGAAGACAGAATCAGGATACAGGATGACCTTGACAGATTGGAAACGCTGGGCTGAAACCAGCGAAAAGGTTTTGGCAGATGATACAACAAGAAATATCTCAAATTTTGGGATATGATTTTAAGAAAGTTGCAGAGACTTTTCTGTTAAAAAAAAAAAAAGGAAACACTGGGCTGAAACCAATAAAATGAATTTTAAGAGGGATAGGATGGGGAAGACTTGTCTTAGCAGTAATATGTGTGAAAAGGATCTAGGGGTCTTAGTGGATCATACGCTGAACATGAGTCAACAGTGTGATGCGGTGGCTAAAAAGGCAAATGCAATTTTGGGCTGTATCAACAGAAGTGTAGTGTCCAGAGCACGTGAAGTGATGGTATCGCTTTACGCTGCTCTGGTAAGACCTCACCTGGAGTATTGTGTTCAGTTTTGGGCATCACATTTTAAGAAGGATGTAGACAAGCTGGAATGGGTCCAGAGGAGCTCGCCAAAGATGGTGTGGGGTCTGGAGACCGTGTCCTATGAGGAAAGGTTGAAGGAGCTGGGGATGTTTAGCCTGGAGAGGAGGAGGCTGAGAGGTGATAGGATCACCATCTTCAAGTACTTGAAGGGCTGTCCTATAGAGGATGGTGTGGAATTGTTTCCTGTGGCCCCAGAAGGTAGGACGAGAACCAAAGGGTTGAAATTAAATTAGAAGAGTTTTCGGCTCCACATTAGGAAGAACTTCCTGACCGTGAGAGCAGTTCCTCAGTGGAACAGGTTTCCTCAAGAGGTGGTGGGCTCTCCCTTCCTTGGAGGTTTTTAAACAGAGGCTAGATGGCCATCTGACAGCAATGAAGATCCTGTGAATTTAGGGGGAGGTGTTTGTGAGCTTCCTGCATTGTGCAGGGAGTTAGACTAGATGACCCTGGAGGTCCTTTCCTACTCTAGTATTCTATGATTCTTCCATCATGACTTCTCAGCTCACTCTGCCTCTGCATAGCTTTGACAGGACTAGGGCTTTTTTTGTAGTAGGACCTCCTTTGCATATTAGGTCAGACACCGCCAATGTAGCCAGTCCTCTTGGAGCTTGCAGTTGACCCTGTACTAAGAGCCCTGTAAGCTCTTGGAGGATTGGCTACATCAGGGGTATGTGGACTAATAGGCAAAGGAGGTCCTGCTAGAATTCCTTACAGGGCTCTTCTCACAGGGCCTGCTGTAAGCTCCAGGAGGATTGGCTACATCAGGGGGTGTGGCCTAATAGGCAAAGGAGGTCCTGCTAGAATTCCTCACAGGGCTCTTCTCACAGGGCCTACTGTAAGCTCCAGGAGGACTGGCTACCTCAGGGGTGTGTGGCCTATTAGGCAAAGGAGGTCCTGCTGGAATTCCTTACAGGGCTCTTCTCACAGGGCCCACTGTAAGCTCCAGGAGGATTGGCTACATCAGGGGTGTGTGGCCTAATAGGCAAAGGAGTCCTGCTGGAATTCCTTACAGGGCTCTTCTCACAGGGCCCACTGTAAGCTCCAGGAGGATTGGCTACATCAGGGGTGTGTGGCCTAATATGCAAAGGAGTTCCTGCTCCAAAGAAAGTCCTGGGCAGGACAAATTGTATTTGCAGAGGGAAAAGAAGAAGAAGAAGAAGAAGAAGAAGAAGAAGAAGAAGAAGAAGAAGAAGAAGAAGAAGAAGAAGAGTTGTTTTATGCCCCACCCAGAGTCTTGGAGTCACTTACAATCTCCATCCCTTCCTCTCCCCACAACAAGACATCTTGTGAGGCAAGTGGGGCTGAGAGAGTTCTAAGAGAACTGTGACAGACTCATGGTCACCCAGCTGGCTGCTTGTGGAGGAGGTGCGGGGAATCACACCCGTTTCTCCAGATTGGAGTCTGCTGCTCTTAACCATGACAACATACTGGCTTGCTGCCTTGCTTGCTTAATTAATTGATTGATTAATCCCGCCTTTCTCCCTAATGGGGACCTAAAGCAATTCACATCTTTCTCTCTCTCCTACACTTTATCCTCACAACAACCCTGGAAGATAGATTAGGCTGAGAGTGTGTAGCTGCCCCAAGATCACCCACAGAGCTCGCACAGCAGAGTAGGGATATGAGCCTGGATTCCCCAGATTCTAGTCTGGTACCATTGAGCTGAAAGAGGTTTTCAAGGAAGTTGTTGCCACAGTGGAAAGAAGTATCCCTTTTCAGCGATTTCCGGAAGAGTAATAGTGTGCAGGCTCCACCATTAATTTAAGTTTCGCATTAGAGATGAACACAAACTGGGGAAATGGAGATTTGTGGTTTGTTGGGTTCCCCAAACCATGAACGTTCACAAACTTTTCTGTTTGCCAAAAAAGTTGTCCCAGACCGATTGTTCCGGGTGGAGAGCCCTTTCTGCTCCTGGGGCTTCTCTCCTTTTTCACACAAGTTGCCCCAGGGCTACGAGTTGATGCGGTGCTGCCCGCAGGAGAACAGTGGGGCAGCTTGTGCGAAAACAGAGCAAAGCGCCAGGTCGAATCGGCTCTCCACTCGGAACAAGCCCTAGTGCAAAATCAGTCCCACTCTGTGGGGTGAAAAAAGAACATAAGAGAAGCCCTGTTGGATCAGGCCAATGGCCCATCCAGTCCAACACTCTGTGTCACATAAGAACATAAGAGAAGCCATGTTGGATCAGGCCGATGGTCCATCCAGTCCAACATTCTGTGCCACATAAGAACATAAGAGAAGCCATGTTGGATCAGGCCAGTGGCCCATCCAGTCCAACACTCTGTGTCACATAAGAGAAGCCATGTTGGATCAGGCCAGTGGCCCATCCAGTCCAACACTCTGTGTCACAGAAGAACATAAGAGAAGCCCTGTTGGATCAGGCCAATGGCCCATCCAGTCCAACACTCTGTGTCACATAAGAGAAGCCATGTTGGATCAGGCCAATGGCCCATCCAGTCCAACACTCTGTGTCACAGAAGAACATAAGAGAAGCCACGTTGGATCAGGCCAATGGCTCGTCCAGTCCAACTCTCTGAGTCACACAGTGGCCAAAAAACCCATGTGCCATCAGGAGGCCAGGACACTGTGCCCCCCACAAGCACCCAGAATGCAGAGCATCACTGCCCCAGACAGAGAGTTCCAACGATAAGCTGTGGGAAGTATTTCGTCTTCGAACTCTCTCTCACTCAAGGACTAACCCCTCTCCTGCTGCAAACTGAAAACAGCTGAGTCAGGGTGTGGTGTATATAGAATCATAGAGTTGGAAGGGACCTCCAGGGTCATCTAGTCTAACCCTCTGCACAGTGCAGGAAACCCAGAAATACCTCCTCCCAAATTCACAGGATCTTCATCGCTATCAGATGGCCATCTAGCCTCTGTTTAAAAATCCTCCAAGGCAGGAGAGCCCACCACCTCTTGAGGAAGCCTGTTCCACTGAGGAACCGCTCTAATGGTCCGGAAGTTCTTCCTAAATTGGAAAATGGTTCACGAAATGCTACAGAAGATTATGAAGACACAGATTCAATTCAAGCCAGGACTATTTTTATTGAATATATTTCCTGAGGACTATTGCAAAGAAATGAGGCATTTGTTGGCACATTTCAACACAGCAGCCAGGATTCTCTGTTGGCTGGGAGATCTAAGGAAGAAGCAAGAAAATACTGGATGAAATTCTATGCCTGGTTAGATACTCAAGACTCTTAAGATTCCCTGGTGTGAACTTATTTCTCCATTTTTCCTGTATTTTATATTACAAAATTGCCTTTACTGGAATTGTCAAAACCAACAGATACCTTAACCAAAAGATTTATAATATACAATATTAAAATGTTGATGATGTTTAGCTTCGAGATAATATGGGACAATTTATGCAAAGAAAGTATTGCAGATGTAGGCTTGTACTCTTTGAAAGTATCTTTTTTGCAGAATAAGGTTAATATGTATTGTGCTCTCCATCCCCTCCATCCCCTACCCCTATTTTTTTCTGAAACTAATACAACTTTTTTAAAATAGGAAGTTCTTCCTAATGTTGAGCCGGAACCTCTTATGATTTAATTTCAACCCATTGGTTCTGGTCCTACCTTCTGGGGCCACAGGAAACAATCCCACGCCATCCTCTATATGACAGCCCTTCAAGTACTTGAAGACGGTGATCCTATCACCTCTCAGCCTCCTCCTCTCCAGGCTAAACATGCCCAGCTCCTTCAGCCTTTCCTCATAGGACTTGGTCTCCAGACCCCTCATCCTCTATAGGACAGCCCTTCAAGTCTTTGAAGATGGTGATCCTATCACCTCTCAGCCGCCTCCTCTCCAGGCTAAACATCCCCAGCTCCTTCAACCTTTCCTCAGAGGACTTGGTCTCCAGACCCCTCATCCTCTATAGGACAGCCCTTCAAGTACTGGAAGATGGTGATCCTATCACCTCTCAGCTGCCTCCGCTCCAGGCTAAACCTCCCCAGCTCCTTCAACCTTTCCTCATCTATATATATTCAATCTGTTCCCATAGAGCAGAATGGGAACTGCCGATCAAACTATGGACAGCTACTATGGGTGTTTGTAGGGCTCTCCACAAGTCCACCCTCAGTATTGCCTAGGAATTGATTGAATCAGCTCCAGGCTGTCTGACCAACGAACCACTCTGGCAAACTACCTGAACCTCCATGAGAAAAAAAAAATGGCAGTTCATTGTTGGTTTGGGAATGGTGGGACCAAACAAACCGGATCGAAATGAACTGCAAACTGGCCCGGTTTGAGTAAAAATTCCGTTCGTTTTGCGGTTCGTGCCGATCCTTATTTTGCATTTTTATCTCCGTAGGCCTCCATGAGCTCAAGGCAGTCGAACACATTTTCCTGTCCTCCATTTTGTCTTCACAACAACCCCGTGAGGCAGGCTAGGCTGCGAGAGAATCATTATGTAGAGACTCGATCTCGGTCTCCTTGACTTCAGTCCGGTGGCCAAATAAGTATACGGCATTGTGTGTCTGCTGCTTAATCTCTGACTGGTTGTGATCTCAGATTTGTTAGGATCGCCCTTGCAAGCTTTGTGAGAAATATTGCCCTCATTCCAAATGGACATTAGTTGTCTTGGTCAGTGAAGTGATAACAAACAGTCAGATCTTTTTTTTTTTGCCTACGTGCAGTCATGACATCGCCATGCCCGAAGAACGGAAAGAAAATGGCTACCAAAGGTAGGTATGTGACTGTAGAGAATGGTCATGGAAATGTTGGCTATCATAACTGCACATGAAGAGGATCTGGGGAGGAAAGGATTACAAGAATTCTCTCACTCAGGTACACTTGGCAGTTGGCTTCACCCTCTCATCAACTAGATGCCGAGTCTCTTTGACCCTGGAGAGCCAGTTTGGTGTAGTGGTTAAGAGTGTGGACACTTATCTGGGAGAACCGGGTTTGATTCCCCGCTCCTCCACTTGCACCTGCTGGTATGGCCTTGGGTATCGCAGGAGTTGTCCTTGAAAGGGCAGTTGCTGTGAGAGCCCTCTCAGCCCCACACACCTCACAGGGTGTCTGTTGTGGGGGAAGGAAATAAAGGAGGAGATTGTAAATCGCTCTTAGTCTCTGATTCAGAGAGAAGGGCGGGGTATAAATCTGCAGTCTTCTTCTTCTAGGACCTCTCTTCCCTCTCTTCCTTGGGCCTGGAGCATTAGCAAGTTAACCTTTTTGAAGTTCATCTGTTTGCAATGTTAAATGCACCTACATAAATATGCTGAGTAAAGATGTGTCTCTATTTTTTTTTTTTTTTGGCATGTAAAATTTCTTCCCCTTGTTCTCATTGGAGTCAGACAGTCTTTGTAAATTTTTTGAACACCATTTCCCTTAGCTGGATCGGGTATACTGTGTAAAGTTTCTTTGCTTCCAAGGCATCATCATCATCTTCTTCATCTTCTTTGTCTTCTTCTACTTCTTCTAATATTGTAGAATGGAGAGTCAGTTTGGTGTAGTGGTTAAGTGGGAGTACTCGTATCTGGGAGAACAGGGTTTGATTCCCCACTACTCCACTTGCACCTCCTGGAATGGCCTTGGGTCAGCCATAGCTCTCTTATCTGGTAGAACCGGGTTTGATTCCCCACTCCTCCACTTGCAGCTGCTGGAATGGCCTTGGGTCAGCCAGAGCTCTGGCAGGAGCTGTCCTTGAAAGGGCAGCTTCTGGGAGAGCCCTTTCAGCCCCACCCACCTCACAGGGTTCTGTCTCCTGAGAGCCAGTTTGGTGTAGTGGTTAAGTGTGAAGACTCTTATCTGGGAGAACCAGGTTTGATTCCCCACTCCTCCACTTGCACCTGCTAGCAAGGCCTTGGGTCAGCCATAGCTCTAGCAGAGGTTGTCCTTGAAAGGGCAGCTGCTGTGAGAGCCCTCTCCAGCCCCACCCACCTCACAGGGTGTCTGTTGTGGGGGAGGAAGGGAAAGGAGATTGTGAGCTGCTCTAAAACTCTTCGGAATGGAGGGCGGGATATAAATCCAATATCATCTTCTTCATCTTCTTCTATTGTTGTTGTTTAACCCAATAGAAAAAGGTAGCAGCGTGAGGGCTGGTGAGAACCAACCCTTAAATCATTACTTCTGGGTCAAAAACTTGGATACAGAATAAATTCAAGCACAGAGATTCATATTCTGTCTCTCCTCCTCCTTGAAAAAAAATGCAAGGCATGTATTTCTGGTACTTTCAGGACTGGGATAATACCTTCAAGAGCAATTTTCACGTTGAAACGAATTTTCTCACACACCTTATCCATTATTTAGCTGTTTTCAGTTCTGAAAGATAACAACAGGTGGACTACAAATGTTTATCAAAACCCACCGATAAAAATTCTTTACTGTGCTTTGATGTTGATCACCTGAGACATATTATTCAACAGAATATACCTTCTGGACAATACCTGGGCTTTTGCGCAAACTGTTTTCGAATATAGGATTTTAAAGAGACGACTCTCTGGTCATCTATTATTTCTTGATTTCATTGATTGATTAAATAATTTATAATCTGCTTTTCGACAAAAAAAAAAAAAAGGTTTCCAACTGGAATAAAATGAGATCATAAAACTGTTCTAAATATATATTTAAAGCAAAGAGTTAAATCTAGGAAAGGCAGACTTCACCCCCCGTTTGTTTTATTCTTACAAAAAAATTGTTCTTTGGGAGTGGACTTTGGGGGTGGAGCTGGGAGAGGGCGGGGTTTGGGGAGGGGACACTCAGCTGGGTACAATACCGTAGAGTCCACCCTTCAAAGCAGCCATTTTCTCCAGGGGATAATAAAGTCAAAAAACACCGGAATAACAATAACACTTTTTACACAATATAGTGTATATGCAAGCTACATTTATCAAAATACATGCACAGCAATAGTCATCATTAGTAACTTATAAACCACTCCTGATACTAAATTCAGAAACGCTCATAATACAAACACAGCTGGAAAAAGAGTTCTTTTCACTCCCCCACACTGTCTGCTGTATGGAGATAATAAGGTACAGTTCCTCAGAGGCAATTGCCTTCCTGCTGTTCTCCCTTACGTTCAGCAACTTGGGTGGAGTCCTCAAATCTTCAGCACAGCTTGTCTCCAAGAGAGTAAAGGACCGCAGTCCGGGATTCCTTACGGTTTCAGACCTTCGTCAGCCTTTTTCTCTCAGTATTTTATCCCGGAGCCTCAGTACAACATTTAACGGTTCAATGCATGTTAATTGCTCTTTCTGTTTCTGGCTCTCCGGAAAAGCAATTTACATGCTAATTAACAATTAATATCCAATATCATCCTCATCTTCTTCTGACACCTGGAGATCAGTTACAAAAATGGGAGATCTCCAAGCCCCCAGGAAGCTGGCAAGCCTACTTAAAGCCCTCAAATGCAATCTAAAATTCAATGACAACAGCAGCAGAAATAAGCAGTATATCCTAGAGTCTCCTATGATCAAGTGCTTGACTGAACAGAAAGATGTTAACTACCTACATGAATGGGCCAAATTTCTGACCAACGTTTGAGACCAGTGGCACCTTTAAAACCAACAAAGTCTATAAGCTTTTGTGTGTGTCTGAAGGAGGAGCAGTGACTCATGAAACCACATACCCTACCCCAAATGTTGTTAGGTCTTTAAGGTGCTTCAGGACTCATTCTTTTTACTAGTAGAGTTCAAAGAATCATAGAGTCATGAATCATAGAGTTGGAAGGGACCTCCAGGGTCATCGAGTCCAACCCCCTGCACAATGCAGGAAACCCACAAATACGCCCCCCCCCCAAATTCACAGGATCTCCATTGCTGTCAGATAGCCATCTAGCCTATGTTGAAAAACCTCCAAGGAAGGAGAGTCCACCACCTCCCGAGGAAGCCTGTTCCACTGAGGAACCGCTCTAACGGTCAGGAAGTTCTTCCTAATGTTGAACCGGAAACTCTTTTGATTGAATTTCAACCTGTTGGTTCTGGCCCTACCTTCCGGGGCCACAGAAAATAATTCCACACCATCCTCTATATGACAGCCCTTCAAGGACTTGAAAATGGTGATCCTATCACCTCTCAGCCACCTCCTCTCCAGGCTAAACATGCCCAGCTCCCTCAACCTTTCCTCATAAGACTTGGTCTCCAGATCCCTCACCATCTTTGTCACCCTCCTCTGGACCCGTTCCAGCTTGTCTAATTCCTTCTTCAAGTGTGGTGCCCACTTTTAAAAATGTGGTTCATTTAGAGTTGATGGAGTGAACGAACCCTTTTGATTAATTTCTTTTTATATTAATTTCTATCCCCCTCCCAGTGGTTTCAGGTTCTTTTTGGGGTTGTCTGTGTGGATTCGTGCTGTGCACGCATATCCTATTATTTGTATATGCAACGTAAATGGTATTTATACATGCGGTAAACTCATTTGCACACATAATATATCATGCTGATTTATTGACACATGGATAACACTGAAAAATGAGGATATTTCATGAGGAAAAAAATAATTGTGAGGAAACAAAAAATGGAACCAACGTAATTGTGGGTTTGATTTGCGTCAAGGAGAAGGGGACAAAGTGAAGGGAGTCTGGGACTCAAAAGATGGACATTTCAAATCACCCCATCATCCAGGGCTTTTTTGAGCAGGAACATACAGGAACGTATCAGGGGGCATGGCCTAATATGCAAATGAGTTCCTGCCTCCTTCCTTTCTACCTCTGAGCCATTGTCCCTCCCCTTATGAGACCCTGTTTGGTGTGGTGGTGAAGTGTGCGGACTCTTATCTGGGAGAACCAGGTTTGATTCCCCACTCCTCCACTTGCACCTGCTGGAATGGCCTTGGGTCAGCCATAGCTCTGGCAGGAGTTGTCCTTGAAAGGGCAGCTGCTGTGAGAGCCCTCTCATTCCCACCCACCTCACAGGGTGTCTGTTGTGGGGGAAGAAGGTAAAGGAGATTGTGAGCCGCTCTGAGACTCTTCGGAGTGAAGGGCGGGATATAAATCCAATATCTTCTTCTTCTTCTTAAGAGCATGGACTTTAATCTGGGAGAACCGGGTTTGATCTCTCACTCCTCCACATGAAAGAAGAGGAGGAGGAGACAGGATTTATAACCTGCCCTTCACTACCCAAAGGAGTTATCTGGGGTGACCTCTGAGTTTCTCTCAGAGCTGTTCTTTCAAGTGCAGTTTTTGAAAGAGCTCTCTCAGCCCCACCTACCTCACAGGGTATCTGTTGTGGGGAGAGGAAGGAGATTGTAAGACACTCTGAGATGCCAAGCAAAGGACAAGGCATAACTCCAATCGTCTTCTTCTACTAATGAACTATGTCCATATAACTAAGAGCAGGAGAACAGTAGAATCTTTGCTGTGTTTTTTAAAACCTATGTCTACATAAAGGTGTGTGTTCCACCACTGGGAATCTGCTATAAGACGGTCATGTAACAGTGGTAATAAACATTTTTTTTATTCATCCATTTTGTTTAGGCCTCAGATTCAGCAGGAGCTCACAGAAGTGCAGCTCCTGAACCTTTTTGAGGTTTCTCTCTATTCCTCCCCACCTACCTACCTTGTCCAATGAATAGTAGGTGCAGCTGCTTACCAATCCCTGCATTAGGAGAGTGGGCAGCCAGCCAGCCACCAGGGGCTTTGCCACACCCCCAGCAGCCCTCATTAACCCCATGGAGAATCCCACGCCACTCTTTCTCCACTTCTGATGTGATTTTGGGCTCCTGGGTTGGAGGCGGGGTGGCCCAGGAGAGCTCCAGGCGAGCGAGGTCTTCTTGGGCTGGCTGGATCTCTAGCCAGCCCAAGCAGGCCTCACTCACCCGGGGCTCTCCTTTCTTGCATCAGGTTGCTTTGGGCTTGGGGGTGGCGTCACATGCAAATGAGTTATGCTAGTGAGCTCTGCTCCCTTTTTTTTCATACAAAACGACCCCTGTTCAGGTGTACCTGTCAAGCATCGATATTTCTCAATAACCAAGCTTTTGTTCTTTAATCAAAAGTTGCTTTATTGTTGAAACTCCATAGCTTGCCCAAGGACGGACTCCTTGGAAGTAATGACATACATAGCATTGCATAGTAACTTATAGGCATGCTTTAAAGGGAAAGGTTACAGATAACTTCAAAAGAATAACGTAAAGATGCAAAATTGAGTTGAGGGTTCAAAGGCCACTCACTAGTATCTCTATATGACTGAGGAATGTCAGCTAATAAAAACATCTCCCTTTCTCACACATTCTCTGAGAACCGATAAGACCTGGCGGTGTGAATCTGGGGGAGAGGCACTCTACACCATTAATATAAGGTCACTCTAAACATCCTGGGTCCAGATGGATTTATGATGCACCCTTTGGTTAGAAAGAGAAAACAAGGGGGGGGGGGAAGCGCCTGAGATTTTGTTCTGCTTTGCATCTGGCTTGTTGGCTAAACATTATTACAAATAGCATAGAGAAATGGCATGCTTGACAGTACCATCTGAAGCCCTGACTTTGATAGACCACACTAGCCTGATCTTGTCAGATCATGGAAGCTAAACTGCGTGGACCTTTAGTAATTCTCGGATGGGAGACCACCAAGGAAGGCCGGGGTTCCTACAGGTTAGCCATAACCCATCTGAAACCCATCTGGCTACACTTTCCATCACGTACCATCTGAACAGAATCCACCCAAGTGTTTCCTGGAACCCGTACTCCGGATTGCCTTTTCTCGTATGTGTGGCCACCTAGCTCACTAAATACAGCACATGCTTTATTAATCGTGCAGACAATAAACTATCCACGTCGGGGACACTTGCCACCTGCGAGACACCTGGCATGATTTATGCTCGACAGTTTCCTTGTGATAAACTGTCTCTTGGGGGGGAAAAATACAGCAACAAAGCAAGACCTTCATATTTGAACTGGAGAACGCAGAAGCGATGCTGTGAATAGCAAAAGAAGCACCCCTTGATGCATACGTCTTGCAGACCATCACGATGCCACCTTATACTGAATCGGACCCTCCGTCCATCCTGGTCAGTATTGTCTAATACAAGATATTGTCATGATTACAAGATTATGCATGGAATGGAGAAAGTACAGAAAGAAGTCCTTTTCTCCCTTTCTCACAATACAAGAACTCGTGGGCATTCAATGATATTGCTGAGCAGTCAGGTTAAAACAGATAGAAGGAAGTACTTCTTCACCCAAAGGGTCATTAACATGTGGAATTCACTGCCATAGGAGGTGGTGGTGGCTACAAGCATAGCCAGCTTCAAGAGGCGATTGGATACAAATACAGAGCAGAGGTCCATCATTGACTAGTAGCCACAATGTGTGTGCGTATGTGTGTATTTTGGCCACTGTGTGATACAGAGTGTTGGACTGCATGGGCCATTGGCCTGATCCAACATGGCTTCTCTTATGTTCTTATGCGACACAGAGTTTTGGACTGGATGGGCCATTGGCCTGATCCAACATGGCTTCTCTTCTGTTCTTATGCGACACAGAGTGTTGGACTGGATGGGCCATTGGCCTGATTCAACAGGGCTTCTCTTATGTTCTTATGTGACACAGAGTGTTGGACTGGATGGGCCATTGGCCTAATCCAACAGGGCTTCTCTTATGTTCTTATGTGACACAGAGTGTTGGACTGGATGGGCCATTGGCCTGATCCAACAGGGCTTCTCTTATGTTCTTATGTGACACAGAGTGTTGGACTGGATGGGCCATTGGCCTGATCCAACAGGGCTTCTCTTATGTCTACTCAGATTGGCAAAAAACAATCCAAACAAAAGAGACAGGTGTGTAACAGACACAAACAACAAAGCCCCGAAAGGCACACAACTGAGGATGCTGCAACGACTTAAACTTGATATATTCATAAATATATTACTCATACGTGCTGACTTGTTGGAAACACTTGAAGCAATTCATAAAAAGCAGTCGCTTAATTTCACACAAACCCATAAAGGCATTTAAACAATGGATTTTCGAAAATGATTTATGACGGCTCCGTAGAGCTTCCGATAGTTAATCCAAAGTCCAAAAAGAATCCAGAGCCCCTTTTAGGTCTTTCACACAAGAAAATAAGAGAAGCCATGTTGGATCAGGCCAATGGCCCATGCAGTCCAACACTCTGTATCACACAGTGGCCAAAATACACACACACACTGTGGCTACTAGCCACTGATGGACCTCTGCTCCATATGCTTATCCAATCCCCTCTTGAAGCTGTCTATGCTTGTAGCCACCACCACCTCCTGTGGCAGTGAATTTCACATGTTAATCGCCCTTTGGGTGAAGAAGGACTTCCTTTTATCCGTTTTAACCTGTCTGCTCAGCAATTCCATTGAATGCCCGCGAGTTCTTGTATCGTGAGAAACGGAGAAACGGAGAAAAGGCCTTCTTTCTCAACTTTCTCCATCCCGTGCATAATCTTGTAAACATAGCTCTGAGTGTACCTACTGCCCACAATCCCACTGAGCCCCAACCAATTCAGATTCGCCACCACGACGGGAGAATTATCATTACAGATTATTTGTAAAGTGGGCATATCTATCGAACAAATACTGCCTTGCGACCAAATAACAGCTAATCCATTGCTGGTGGGAATGTCCAGTGATAATGGAATTCTGGAGAAAAATTCTGCCCACTATTGAACACATAATTGGTCATAAAGTTCCCTTTACTCCGGACTCTATATTGCTCAACCTTTGGAAAAACATGGAAGTGCCTAGACACAAGAGTGATTTGGCTGCATTACTTATCTTAGCAGCGAAATTAGTAATAGCCCAACACTGGAAGGCCTCTATCTTACCTACTAAACGTGTTTGGTTTTTAAAAAATTTGGGACCTAGTAGTGATGGACAAATTAGCTACTACTATAAGAATTTCTGAATCATCCGATACAGGCCAGGTAAAAAACTCGTTTGTGGAAAAATGGTTCCATTTTTTTGATTATGTACAATCTGAACAAAATACACTGTGTAAATTGCCGGACAAGTACTTAAATTTTGCTTTATATTAGAACAACGCTCTGCTTGGCATGTTTAGTAATGTGACGGCTCATGGATAGACTCTATGTTTGTTAGTGTTATAGTTGATGTTTGTGAAATGTTATATATGTTATTATTCTAATAAAAATTTAAAATTGGAAAAAAAAATAGAATGTGATCCCCGATGACACCAGTAAGGTCTGAGTCAATGATACTCACCCCTTCGTTGGTGTAGCAGAGCCAAAACCAGTGTGTGTGTGGGGGGGGGACATTTTTCTCTCTTGCACCCTTCCAGGATCTTGGGGTTCCCATCACTTCCTGTTTTTTCTTCCCAGCAGCCCTGTCAGGTAGGTGAGACTAAGTGAGAGCGACGGACCCAAGGCCACCCTTGAGCCTCAGGATGGAGACAGGGTTTCAAGCAGGGGCTCTTAAATGCAGCGCTCTAACCCCCACCCCCACCCCCACCCCAGGAACCAGAAGAGCCAGCTCTATCAGCCTGTGCAGTTAGATGGTTAACCTCTTCCACCCTGAACGTGCGCTTCTATGCCTGCCCACTTTATATGTAGGACAAACTCCAGAGTTTGTGCAGTAGTGTGGGGGTAGTGTGGCTGTGGGCACGCTCTGAGCCAAGCTCTGAGAAGCTCACTGTCATGACACTCCCCACTGGAATTTGGGGGCAGGGCTTTGCCTGGGGTGGCAGTAGGCTTACCAATCCCCAGGTCCCAGTGGAGGTTCTTCCGCTTTCCCAGGCTGCTTCCCGCCCCCAGTCAGCAGGCCATATTTTTATCCAATCCCCTCTTGAAGGTGGCTATGCTTGTAGCCACCAACACCTCCTGTGGCAGTGAATCCCACATGTTAATCACCCTTTGGGTGAAGAAGTACTTCCTTTTATCCGTTTTAACCTGTCTGCTCAGCAATTTCATCGAATGCCCACGAGTTCTTGTATTGTGAGAAAGAGAGAAAAGGACTTCTTTCTCTACTTTCTCCATCCCAGGCATAATCTTGTCAACCTCTCTCATGTCACCCCGCAGTCGACGTTTCTCCAAGCTAAAGAGCCCTGAGCGTTTTAACCTTTCTTCATAGCGAAAGTGTTCCAAGCCTGTAATCATTCTAGTTGGAACACTTTCCCTATGAAGAAACGTTAAAACGCTTGGGGCTCTTTAGCTTGGAGAATTGGACTTGGCAACCTAGGTGGCAGTGGGTGCTCATGGAACCAGGCTCTGCACGTGCTCACTGCGGAGGAGCCCCACTGACCACGCTCAGGCTTCTCAGGCCAGGGAAGACTGGGCTGGGTCAGAGGGCAGCTGCCTTCATGTTCCCTGGGTCTGTAGCAAAAGCGGCAGGGTGGTGCACTGTGAAGAAGAAGAAGAAGAAGAAGAAGAAGAAGAAGAAGAAGAAGAAGAAGAAGAAGAAGAAGAAGAAGAAGAAGAAGATATTGGATTTATATCCTGCCCTCCACTCCGAAGAGTCTCAGAGCGGCTCACAATCTCCTTTCCCTTCCTCCCCCACAACAGACACCCTGTGAGGTAGATGAAGATATTGGATTTATATCCCGCCCTCCACTCCGAAGAGTCTCAGAGAGGCTCACAATCTCCCTTCCCTTCTTGCCCCACAACAGACACCCTGTGAGGTAGATGAAGATATTGGATTTATATCCCGCCCTCCACTCCGAAGAGTCTCAGAGCGGCTCACAATCTCCTTTCCCTTCCCCCCCCACAACAGACACCCTGTGAGGTGGGTGGGGCGCGAGAGGGCTCTCACAGCAGCTGCCCTTTCAAGGACAACTCCTACCAGAGCTCTGGCTGACCCAAGGCCATTCCAGCAGCTGCAAGGAGAGGAGTGGGGAATCAAACCCGGTTCTCCCAGATAAGAGTTCGCACACTTAACCACTACACCAAACTGGCTCTCACTGTGCAGGTGCCGCTCACTTTAGCTTTCCTTGGGTCTGCGCTACAGACTTTGGGAGTATGAAGGCGGCCAAGCCGTACCTGCTCAGTGTGGTCTTTGGGGCCTGCCAAGCTCTGAGGAGTGCTCTGCTCAGGTGCCTCCCCCTTTTGTGTTCCTCGGGTCTGTGCTACAGTCCTGGGCACTGCAAGAGCAGCTGGGCAGCGCCTGCCAAGCACTGAGCAGCACACTGCGCAGGCATTGCCCACTTTCGACCCTGGGAATGCAAAAGTGGCCGGTTAGCATTTGCACTCTGTGGAGCCTGCTTTCCACTGGGGAGCTAGTGGTGAAGTGTGCGGACTCTTATCTAGCAGAACTAGGTTTGATTCCCCACTCCTCCACTTGCAGCTGCTGGAATAGCCTTGGGTGAGCCATAGCAGTTGTAGGAGTTGACCTCGAAAGGGCAGCTTCTGTCAGAGCTCTGTCAGCCCCACCCACCTCACAGGGTGTCTGTTGTGGGGGGAGAAGATATAGGAGATTGTAAGCTGCTCTGAGTCTCTGATTCAGAGAGAAGGGCGGGGTATAAAACTGCACTCTTGTTCTTCTCACAATTTAATGTTGGCTTCACGGCAGTGTTGGGGTGTGTGTGTGTGGTGGGGGGGGGTCCCTGTCCTGGACTTCCTACAACATGCCCTGGGGAGAGGCAGTACTGATCAATATGCTCAAAGGTCAGTGGCCTTCTGGTGGGGTTCTTGCCTGATGGGGCATTGGTGGGCTTTTATTTATTATGGATGATGATGATGTCTTCGGCAGAGATGCTCTGTCTTCATGGTGCTTGGGGGACAACACTGGGGATGCTCCTGGAGAGCCAGTTGGTGTAGTGGTTAAGTGTGAGGACTCTTATCTGGGAGAACCGGGTTTGATTCCCCACTCCTCCCCTTGCAGCTGCTGGAATGGCCTTGGGTCAGCCATAGCTCTGGCAGAGGTTGTCCTTGAAAGGGCAGCTGCTGTGAGAGCCCTCTCCAGCCCCACCCACCTCACAGGGTGTCTGTTGTGGGGGAGGAAGATAAAGGAGATTGAGAGCTGCTCTGAGACTCTGAGATTTGGAGTGGAGGGTGGGATATAAATCCAATATCATCATCATCATCATCATCATAGTCGCACATCCTGTTTCCAGAACTGGCGGCCCAAGATCACAAACCATGAAGTCCTCCTTCACTGTTCCAACTCTTATCTAGCAGAACCAGGTTTGATTCCCCACTCCTCCACTTGCAGCTGTTGGAATGGCCTTGGGTCAGCCATAGCTGTTGTAGGAGTTGACCTGGAAAGGGCAGCTTCTGTCAGAGCTCTCTCAGCCCCACCCACCTCACCCAACACTCCCAAGCAACTTAGATTCAGAAGTTCTGAACACCGGGCTTTCATGCAACTAACAGCCACAGAAAGACCTCTTCTCCATAATGAGTTTAACTTTAAAGGGGTGTTCAGTATCTAAACGTGTGGCCACCATCACATCTGAAGGATCTGAAATTGCATGTGTCTATCCGTCTTTCATTTTATAGTTAATATTAAAGGCTATGGATTGCCTGACTCAGATGGCCACTACAGATCTCCAAAGCTAGTCAGAGCTTGTCAAGGGAGAAAAAAAAATCTCATCAGATATTATAGCTAGAGTTTTAAATCAGACAGTAACCAGAAAAAAGCCCACAGGAAAAACCCATGGTCATCAATTCTCAAAGATTTCAGGTTTTCATGGCTGGGAACATCATTAGGGTTTGTAGAATCTTTCGGGCTCAAGTGCCGTGTTCTGCTGGAGAAAGTTTTCCTTCCAGACGTTTCGTTCTCAGCTGCGGAGAACATCCTCAGTGGCGTTGCAGCCGGAGCAGGCGCTCTGAGCTTCTTGGCTGCTGTGCATTGAGTGAGGCTGACCTTCTTGCCTGCTGTGCATTGAGTCACTCAATGCACAGCAGCCAAGAAGGTCAGAGCACCTGCTCCGGCTGCAACGCCACTGAGGATGTTCTCCGCAGCTGAGAACGAAACGTCTGGAAGGAAAACTTTCTCCAGTAGAACACGGCACTTGAGCCCGAAAGATTCTACAAACCCTAATAGTCATCAATTCTCACAGGAAAAATGCCCACATGGAAAAACGCCAACACAGAAAAATGCCCATGTGGAAATAAGCCCACATGGAAAAAAGTCCATGCAGAAAAAAGCCCACACAGAAATAAAACCACATGGGGAGATGCCCACATGTAAAAATAATGTCTAAAGCGCCAGATATTTATAATTGTGGATAACCATTCATTTACATTTATGAGAATTTACAGGTATTACGTATATTTTATGTTGTTATTTAGGATTAAAATATGTCATATCCACCTGCAACAATTTGCGTTGTGATTTTATCAAGTATAATTAAATAATTTTGCTATGTAATTTGTATATTTGATGGACTGCAGAGGGACCTGGCTTTCCATGAGGACCTTTTTCCGTGTGGGCATTTTTCCATGTGGGCGTTTTTCCCTGCGGGCTTTTTCCCTGGGAGCATTTATGACTGTAGATATTCCCCCCCCCCGTGGGCTTTTTTCACGGAACAAAATCAGACACACAAGCACCTACTTTCTCAGCAAGTGAAGTTTAGTTTAGCCAGAAACCGTGTTTTCTAAAGAGATTCGCTCTACTGGCAGAAGTTTTTGGCATGAAGAAGCCAAGGGATTTTCCCCAGGCCAGAAACTGATCAAAGGCTTGTTTGGGGGAAAACAACTTAAAACGCTAAGATTCTTGCAGTAAATTGACTTTTAAAAATGTGTTCAACAGACCTCAATATTTTCTGATGTAGCTACCTTATACTAACCTAAAAACTCCCTTCATTTCAGTTAACATTGCCTACCGTGGACATGAAGTGTTCTAATCCTTTATTCATTCTAGTTGCCCTTTTCTGGAAAAAGTCCAGGATGAGCCATTGGCCTGCTCCAACATGGCTTCTCTTATGTTCTTATGTGACACAGAATATTGGACTGGATGGGCCATTGGCCTGATCCAACAGGGCTTCTCTTATGTTCTTATGTGACACAGAGGGTTGGACTGGATGGGCCATTGGCCTTATCCAACATGGCTTCTCTTATGTTCTTATGTGACACAGAGTGTTGGACTGGAGGGGCCATTGGCCTGATCCAACATGGCTTCTCTTATGGGACACAGTGTTGGACTGGAGGGGCCATTGGCCTGATCCAACATGGCTTCTCTTATGTTCTTATGTGACTCAGAGTGTTGGACTGGAGGGCACATTGGCCTGATCCAACACGGCTTCTCTTATGTTCTTATGTGACAGAGAGTGTTGGACTGGATGGGCCATTGGCCTGATCCAACAGGGCTTCTCTTATGTTCTTATGTGACTCAGAGTGTTGGACTGGAGGGCCCATTGGCCTGATCCAACATGGCTTCTCTTATGTTCTTATGTGACAGAGAGTGTTGGACTGGAGGGGCTATTGGGTTGATCCAACATGGCTTCTCTTATGTTCTTATGTGACTTAGGTCTCGCTTCAGTCCACGAGGATGCATTGTCTCGAGCTTCATAATTAATTACCATTCAGCAGTCTCTCTTTTGAATCTCCCTTTGACGTCTGTCTGTAAAAAAACTGCTAGACTTAGGTCAGCAACTGAGTGTCCTCGAAGGTTAAAAGATACCCCCACTGGTTTTTGAATGTTATGATTTCTAATATCAGACTTATGTCCATGCATTCTTCGCTGTAGGGACCGGCCTGTTTGTCCAATGTAGAGAGAACTCTTTTTTTAAAAGGTGAATGTTTTCCCCAAAAGCTCAGAGACAAACCTCATAAATACCAAACCTGTTCCGCACCAAGCCAACGGCAGTTCGCCCGTCGCTAACTTGGTAAGCAATATTGCTGAACACAGTTTTCTATATCAGTTCGGCTTTCGGCGCACACAACAGCACCCAGAAAGAAAAAAGTTGTTCTTTTGTCTGACCCAGTACCTGTGGAACTAACACCATTCCGGGCAAACATTACTGCTCCTGGTTTAACTCTGTAAGTAATATATTGTTTTAACAGCATAACACAGTTATCTACACTGATCCAATTTCGTCCAGGTCTTCAATGCAGAGGCAATGTTTAACTTTGTAAGTAATACACTGGTCTAACAATAGACGGCTCCAAGGCTCCCTGAATAGATTCGGTTCAGTATTCGGATGTGGTACACCCAAGGGGGAGTGAATAAAAGGGGGTATTTGTTAGGGGGGTTTTTTTGTGTGTGTGACTTTTCTCTATTTAAAGTGTCTTCCTTCCCAGAGTATTTAATTGATGGAGCAAGTGTGGTTTGTTCTCTTCTAAAATATGGGAGATGTAAGTAATTAAGGTCCAGGTTGGCTCTATCTTGTCGCATCTTGAAATCTAAGTAGGATCAGCCCGAGTTAGTATTTTGATGGAAACTGTGAAGAAGATTTTCATGTCTTATATGTTATTTTCATATGTGATGTTAAAAATGTTAATTTTCATCTGTGTTTGTTATTGTATTGGCAAATAAATAAATTTCCATTCAGACGAAGAAGAAGACCGTAGATTTATACCCTGCCCTTCTCTCTGAATCAGAGTCTCAAAATGGCTCACAACCTCCTTTATCTTCTTCTTCCACAACTGACACCCAGTGAGGTGGGTGAGGCTGAGAGGGCTCTCCCAGAAGCTGCCCTTTAAAAGACAACTCTTGCAAGAGCTATGGCTAACCCAAGGCCATGCCAGCAGGTGCAAGTGGAGGGGGGGGGGAATCAAACCCGGTTCTCCCAGATAAGAGTCCGCACAGTTAACCACTACACCAAACAGGACTGAAGGTTGTATTCTTGGTGTGCTTGCCCGGACTCATGGAATAATGTGAGACAGAGAAGGTAGAGAAAGAAGTCCTTTTCCCCCTTTTGCACAATAGAAGAAGAAGACTGCAGATTTATACTCTGCCCTTCTCTCTGAACTCAGAGACTCAGAGCAGCTTACAATTTCCTATATCTTCTCCCCCCACTATATACACAGAGAGAGCCCTAGCCAAACTCATTTGTTCTGAGGACTGGATCTGACACAAATGAGATGTTGTCAGGCTGGGCTATGTGTGTCATCAAATGCAATGCCAGGTAGAAGAAGAAGAAGATATTGGATTTATATCCCACCCTCCACTCCAAAGAGTCTCAGAGCGGCTCACAATTGCCTTTCCCTTCCTCCCCCACAACAGACACCCTGCGAGGTAGATGAAGATATTGGATTTATATCCCACCCTCCACTCCAAAGAGTCTCAGAGCGGCTCACAATCGCCTTTCCCTTCCTCCCTCACAACAGACACCCTGCGAGGTAGATGAAGATATTGGATTTATATCCCGCCCTCCACTCCGAAGAGTCTCAGAGCGGCTCACAATCTCCTTGCCCTTCCTCCCCCACAACAGACACCCTGTGAGGTGGGTGGGGCTGGAAAGGGCTCTCACAGCAGTGCCCTTTCAAGGACAACCTCTGCCAGAGCTATGGCTGACCCAAGGCCATGCTAGCAGGTCCAAGTGGAGGAGTGGGGAATCCAACCCGGTTCTCCCAGATAAGAGTCCACACACTTAACCACTATACAGACACAGGCAAACACAAAGATTTTTTTTAACAAAAATTAAAACGTGTTTAAAAGATTACCACTCTTGCAATATTTTGTTAATTTAACAGCCTCTGATAACTGACAGCTCTTGCTCTGAATTACTGCATCAAAATCTGGAGGCAATGTCTGTGCCATAGCAATCTTGAGTATGCAGTTCAGGTGTTGTTCAGGGGTGTATCTGTAAACAAAATAAAATTAAATAATTTGCACCAAATTGTTTTTTTAAAATGTTTTCATTGTTATATTGTTTAAGGTTTTAATTCGTTAATGTTTAATATTGGTACATGTTTTTACTGTTGTGAGCTGCCCTGAGCCTGCTTCGGCAGGGAGGGCGGGATACAAATCCAATAAGATATAAATCCAATTAATTAAATAAATAAATAAATAAATAAATAAATAAATAAATAAATAAATAAATAAATAAAATTGCAAACCTACTTTGGATTTATTGTCTGGGTGCTGGGTGAATTTGGTTTGAACACACACTCTCAGCCTAATCCAACTCATTGCCTTGTTGTTATTCCACATCTAAATAAGGATAAGACTGTATGGCTATGTAAAAGAAAACCACAGATTAAGGATCTCATATTTCTCAGTTTTAGCCATGGCCCTCAGCTGGCTGAGTTGTTGTTGTTTCTGTTTCTCCTCCTCCTCCTCCTCCTTCTGTTTATGGGAGCTTCCTGGGCTGTGGCATACATTTCAACAGGAAGGAAGGAAATTTAAAAATGAATAGGGCATGGCTCCCAGTCCTGAAAAACACAAAATGTCCTACAGCTTACAACAGCACTACAGATAAGATCAGAATTCCTATAGCCAATCCTTATACAAAAGAACCCTCTTAGGGTAAGCTCCTCTATTAGCACACCACAGCCCAGGAAGCTCCCACAAGATAATGATTAATCCCTACCCCACCTGCCTGAGTAGATATAAATTACCTGCCTACCAACTTCTTCTCAATTTGACCCAGAGGGAACTCCAGTTTTCTGGGTTACACCTCTGAGGATGCCAGTCGCAGTTGCTGGTGAAATGTCAGGTCTCAAAATGCCAAGACCATGGCCACACAGCCCGGAAAATCTACAAGAACCAATTTTAAATAGATGGCTTGAAATGTTGGCCACCGCTCATTTCATCACTGCTTAGACGCCCGCGTCTGGCCGTGCTTTTTTAAAGTTCTCCTTTCCTGGCATGATGTGGACTGCTTGCTGCTCTCCTCTCCCTGCCTTGCTGGTCTCAGTCCATTGAACACAGCTCAGATCAGAAAACTGGCACTAATTGGCACCTTTGCTGGCAGACTCGGCGGAGAGGCTGAAGACCAAACGAGCTTGGAGATTGACTGACCTCCCCTACCCTGAGGAAAGAGGCCACCGAAACAGGTGGGAGGCCTGTGGGTGAGGCAGGGGGAAGAGAAGTGTGTGCTCCCAGCTTCTCTTCTTTACACCTGTCAAATGCCTGGGAAATTGAGAGAGGAACCTGAGCTGTGCTGCCATGCTGGAGTGAGCAAGACTTTCAGAGCCCCTTGCAATTAGGAATGCCAATGCCTGCTTGGGAGATTCCTGGAGATTCGGGGGCAGTGTTTCGGGATAGAAGCGAACTCAGAGGAGATGAGGTGCTATTGAAAGCACTCTCTGAAGTTGCCATTTTCTCCAGTGGTTGGACTAGATTACCCTGGAAGCGATGGTCCCTCTAAGCTGTGGAGTCTTGTGAGCAAAAATTCTACTTTGTGAGCTCCCGGCATTAAATTGTGAGTGAGCCATTTGGCTACTGCATAAATTAGTACGCTCTGGGATTATCCTCCCTGAGCTAAGACAAAAATGTGTGAACTATGAAACTATGAGCCAGCTCACGCTAACTCAGTTTAGAAGAAACACTGCTTGGGGGTACCTTCCAACTCTATGATCTGGAGATCACTTGTAACTCTGCGTGAATTCCAAACCCTATTTGGACACTAGGGCCAGTTCAGGGTGGCTTGAAGCTGCCCCAAAGAGAGATGGCTGGATATGGAGCCCCCTGGAGCTTCCAGGCAGAAACTGGAAAAGGGGCAGGCTGTGGACACACAGGGATAGGGTTGCCAAGTCCAATTCAAGAAATATCTGGGGACTCTAGGGGTGGAGCCAGGAGACTTTGGGGGCGGAGCCAGGAGCAAGGAAGTGACAAACACAATTGAACTCCAAAGGGAGTTCTGGCCATCGCATTTAAAGGGACCGCACAGCTTTTCAATGCCTTCCTTCCATAGGAAATAATGAAGGATAGGGGCACCTTCATTTGGGGCTCATAGAATTGGACCCCCTGGTCCAATCTTTTTGAAACTTGGGGGGCATTTTGGGGAGAGGCACTGGATGCTATACAGAAGATTTGGTGCTTCTACCTCAAAAAACACCCCCCAGATCAATTCATTATTTTCTATGGGAATAAATCTCCATAGGGAATAATAGAGTTCCCAGCAGACATTTCCCTTCCCTCCCCCCACTTTCTGATGACCCTGAAGTGGTGGGAGGGCCTCCAAACCAGGGGATCTCCTGCCCCCACCTAGGGATTGACAACCCTACACAGGAAGCATCTGGAACGCTCATGTATCCCGTTCGTGGCTCCTTGGGCACTCTCTAGGCATGTCATGACTCAGGGGGGTCTTACCAATTGCTGCCACCATTCTGGGTTAAGGGTCTCCCCTGAGAAGGCCCAGAGTTCCTTCCCAAGCCCTTTCAGGCTTCCCTTAGCTTAGGCCAAATAATGGGTGTGAGGACCTGGCAGAGTTAAGAACAGAAAAAAAAGTTTATTTTAAGGTCAGTGCAATATTGAAGAAGAAGAAGAAGAAGAAGAAGAAGAAGAAGAAGAAGAAGAAGAAGAAGAAGAAGACGACATTGGATTTATATTCAGCCCTCCACTCAAGAGTCTCAGAGCGGCTCACAATCTCCTTTCCCTTCCCCCCCCACAACAGACACCCTGTGAGGTAGATGAAGATATTGGATTTATATCCCGCCCTCCACTCCGAAGAGTCTCAGAGCGGCTCACAATCTCCTTTACCTTCCTCCCCCACAACAAACACCCTGTGAGGTGGGTGGGGCTGGAGAGGGCTCTCACAGCAGCTGCCCTTTCAAGGACAACCCCTGCCAGAGCTATGGCGGACCCAAGGCCATTCCAGCAGCTGCAAGTGGAGGAATGGGGAATCAAACCTGGTTCTCCCAGATAAGAGTCCGCACACTTAACCACTACACCAAACTGGCTCTCTATAACAAAATATAACAAACAAGGTGGATAAAACACTAAAAGGGTGAAGGGAAAAATAACCCAATGCCCTAACACGTCTAAACTTACTGTCCCTAACTGTCTCAATCAGACCTGGGCCTACTCACCCTACCTCACAGGGTGGGGGTCTCTCCCTGGCAGCAGCTCTTCCTCAGCTCTGCCTCCTAGGAAAAGACCACCCACTTCCTGGGCCTGGCCTTTATATATTCTCTTCCCAGGCCCCACCCCTCTCTGGGCCTGTTTCCCTCCAAAACCCTTGCTACCCAATCAGAGGGACAGAGGGGATTCTGGGAGATGTAGGCTTCCCCCAGTAACTCCTAAGCAGGCTTCCCTGGGGCCTACAGGTCTCACTAGGCTCAGAATCATGACAGGGCATCTCCTGCATCGGAGGTGCCCCAGCAAAAAGGCACCATGTAAAGTACTGGGTTCAGAGACATTTAACAGCAAGCATACTTTATTACTTCTACACACCAAACAAGACATAGGCTTCCCAACCCCCCCCCCCCCCGCCCTGCCGGGGGACCCCTGGATTAGCAGCCTAATCCCCCGCTCTCTAAAAATCTGATAGCGGGGTGTGTGTGTGTGGAACGGCGCAGTGTCTCTTTCCCTGCCTGGCTTCAGGCTTCTCTCTTCCTCCGAGTCACAAAGACCTGCCCACCACCGGCCTGCTATTTGCTCCAGTCTGGCCTCCCTTCCCGAGGTGCATGCTGGGACTTGTAGTCCTTGCATCCTCTACGGCTGCCGGGTGGCGTCTCCTCGGGGAGCCTGGACCATGTGCGTTTCTACCTCCGGAGGCTTCAGTAGCTGATTGAAAGGCTTCCTCTTGGGATGGTGTGTCTGTGTTACTTTGAAGAAGTTGGCAGCAACTCATGAGTAGAAAGGCCCATCCCCTTCAGAATCACCAGAAATGGGGGGGACACGTCTGCTGAGCATTATTCTCTATGTGGAGATTGATTCTCATAGGGTATAATGGGGAATTGATCTGGAGGTTTCGGGGGCTCTAGGGGAGCTGTTTTTTGAGGTAGAGGTGCCAAATTTTCAGTATAGTATTTAGTGACTCTCCGCAAAGTATCTCCCAAGTTTCAAAACTATTGGACCAGGGGGTCCTATTCTATGAACCCCAAAAGAAGGTGCCCCTATCCTTCATTATTTCCTATGGAAGGAAGACATTTAAAAAGGTGTGCGGTTCCTTTAAATGTGATGGCCAGAACTCCCTTGGAGTTCAATTATGCTTGTCACATCCTTGTTCCTGGCTCCGCCCCGATGTCTCCTGGCTCCATCCCCAAAGTCTCCTGGCTCCACCCCCAAAGTCCCCAGATATTTCTTGAAATGGACTTGGCAACCCTAACAAGACAACATGCCGGGGCCGGGTCCCTGCTTATACGCAAGCACCCGGAACAACACCCCCCCCCCAAGTCCAGTTCAATCCTGGACGGTTAAAGTTCACGCCACAGATCTTCATAGGTGGTCAATTAAGTCTTTCCCTAGTCAGTTGACCCGCGCTTTCCCCAATGCTGTGTTGGGAATTCAAGGACCAAAAGGCAGCACACGACGCACCACTTTCAAGGTGGTGTCTTTTCGAGCCAGCTCCTGCCAAGCTGAGGGGATGGGAGGCAGATGTACGCGTTTGGACACGCTTTTTTGCTCACCCGGCCTCCCGTCTCCTGAGTGGCTTCAGATGCCCGTCTGTAATGACCCTGGGTTCCCTATTCATAATCCAGATTGGACTTGAGCTTTCAGTAGACCTGATTTGCTGTTTAGGGGCTCCATTGAACCCACTCTTCCAACGGAGCATATGTCTTTCCTGGTGGCTTCCGCTGGGTTTTTGGTTTCCTCAGTTTAGCTCCACAGTCTGAATTCGGCTCTCTAAAACCCGGCTTCGAGTTCCGGATCTAAAGAACCTCTTCTTGAGAGCGAAAGAGGAGAGCACAAAAGTAGGTGATAGACAATGGAACTTCAAATCAACCAGACTCCATTCGATACAAAGTTTAAGGCTTTAGAACATAAGAACATAAGAGAAGCCATGTTGGATCAGGCCAATGGCCCATCCAGTCCAACACTCTGTGTCACATAAGGACATAAGAGAAGCCATGTTGGATCAGGCCAATGGCCCATCCAGTCTAACACTCTGTGTCACATAAGAACATAAGAGAAGCCATGTTGGATCAGGCCAATGGCCCCTCCAGTCCAACACTCTGTGTCACATAGTGGCAAAAAAAATTATATATACACACACACTGTGGCTAATAGCCACTGATGGACCTCTGCTCCATATTTTTATCTAAACCCCTCTTGAAGGTGGCTATGCTTGTGGCCGCCACCACCTCCTGTGGCAGTGAATTCCACATGTTAATCACCCTTTGGGTGAAGAAGTACTTCCTTTTATCCATTTTAACCTGTCTGCTCAGCAATTTCATCGAATGCCCACGAGTTCTTGTATTGTGAGAAAGAGAGAAAAGGACTTCTTTCTCTACTTTCTCCATACCATGTATTATCTTGTAAACCTCTATCATGTCACCCCGCAGTCGACGTTTCTCCAAGCTAAAGAGTCCCAAGCGTTTCAACCTTTCTTCATAGGGAAAGTGCTCCAGCCCTTTAATCATTCTAGTTGCCCTTCTCTGGACTTTCTTCAATGCTATAATATCCTTTTTTGAGGTGCGGCGACCAGAACTGCACACAGTACTCCAAATGAGACCGCACCATCGATTTATACAGGGGCATTATGATACTGGCTGATTTGTTTTCAGTTCCCTTCCTAATAATTCCCAGCATGGCGTTGGCCTTTTTTATTGCAAACGCACACTGTCTTGACATTTTCAGTGAATTATCTACCACGACCCCAAGATCTCTCTCTTGGTCAGCTTTATTTGAGAGTTCATAGTTTCTGAGCGTGGAAAGATTGGAACTGATACATTTCTGCCAGTGAGGAGTTACTTGAAGGAATTGCACATCAAAGGTTTTCTAAACAAAACTGCATTCCCAAGCATTCCTAGTATAATGTGATACTTTTCACACAGTCACTTTCTCTTATCTCTTGGCAATCCTTGATCTAACAGGGATGGCCAAACTGCCATCCCCCGGAGGCATTTTATCTTCAAGGAGAGTTGCCTTTGTTAGTTCCAGGGACAGGAATTCACACCAGTGTTAGTAATAACTATGCTCCTACTTTGATACGCAAGGTCTCTTCCCAGGGTTAGTAATATAGGTTAGAAAATGGAGTCAAGCTAAGCATTTCATCACGTTCGTTTAAGCTAAGCATTTCATTACAGTATTTTCCCAGCGTCCGATAGTAGGCTTGAAACTCAACATCAAAAAAACTAAGATCGTGGCATCCAGCCCCATCACGCCTCGGCAAATAGAAGGGGAAGACATGGAAGCGGTGACAGACTTCACATTTCTGGGCTCCAAGATCACTGCAGATGGTGACTGTAGCCATGAAATTAAAAGATGTTTGCTCCTTGGGAGGACAGCTATGGCGAACCTGGGCAGTATAATAAAAAGTAGAGACGTCACCCTGCCAACAAAAGTCTGCATAGTCAAAGCGATGGTATTCCCAGTAGTCATGTATGGCTGTGAGAGCTGGACCATAAGGAAGGGCGAACGCAGAAGAATGAATGCTTTTGAGCTGTGGTGCTGGAGAAGACTCTTGAGAGTCCCTTGGACTGCAAGACGATCCGATCAGTCAGTCCTAAGGGAAATGAACCCTGACTGTTCTCTGGAAGGTCAGATGCTGAAGCTGAAGCTCAAATCCTTTGGCCACCAAATGAGAAGGGAGCACTCCCTGGAGAAGACCCTGATGCTGGGAAAGACAGAAGGCAAAAGAAGAAGGGGACGGCAAAAAAGGAGATGGCTGGACAGCGTTACTGATGTAACAAACACAAATCTGAGCAGGCTTTGGAGGATGGTGGGCCTGGCGTGTCTTTGTCCATGGTGTCGCAAAGAGTCGGACTCGACTGTGTGGCTGGACGTTGAACCGACCCTTCCAAAGCAGCGTATGTCTTTCCCGGTGGCCTCCGCTGGGTTTTTCGTTTCCTCGGTTTCGTTCCACAGTCAGGATTCGGCTCTCTAAAACCCGACTCCTAGTTCTGGATGACTATAGTCCCAGCTGTTTGCTTCCTGCTTAGTTTCACAAGCAAGACACTATTAGGTGGACGGGAAATCCTTCTTCCATCTCTTTGGGACTGACAGCCCTGCCGGCTTTCCACGCACGCCACTCATTACGAGGGGCTCGTATTTCATCAAAGTTTCCTGATCTGTCACAGAGCCTTTACGCATCACTCTTTCATACCCGTTTAATTTTCCTAATGAGGGAAGGATATAAAGAGCTGAGCTAGGTATCTAGATTAATTCCGCCCCCCCAGCGCACACACGCACAATACATGCTGAGGCCCAGCGTGTCTGAGTAGGTCAGGTAAGCGGCCGCCCAGGGTGGTACCTGTCATAGAACCCTAGAGTTGGAAGGGGCCACACAGACCATCTAGTCCAACCCCCTGCTCCATGCAGAATCAGCCGAAGGCATCTCTAACAAATGATCGTCCAATGTATTTCTCTTTCAGAACAGTGTATCAGAATAATGTTTTTGTGTGTGGGCATTTTCGCACTGACCTTAATCGGCAGCGACGCCCCTCTTCACCGCGCAGGATCTGCGCGGATTTCGCACCAATTGCCGCGGAGCACCCGGAAGAGCCGCAAAGTCCCGCGGCTTTTGTGGCGCAAATGGAAACTGGGTTTTGGTGGTTTCCATTTGCGCCGCAAAAGCCGTGGGACTTTGCGGCTCTTCCGGGTGCTCCGCGGCAATTGGTGCGAAATCCGCGCAGATCCTGCGCGGTGAAGAGGGGCGTCGCTGCCGATTAAGGTCAGTGCGAAAACGCCCTGGGTGTGTTGACATGCTCAAATGAGGGATGTGGGCTGTTTGTCTCATTACATCTACTAACCCACCTGCCACTATACTTTAATGCACCCTCTTTTTCTAAGGGCTAACTTATATTATTTCTCTTTTAGAACAGTGTATCAGAATATTTGGTTTTTTGGGTTTTGGTTTTTTTGTACTGGCATACTCAAATGGGGGATATTGCATATACCAACCCATCCTCCACTGTATTTTAATGTCTTCCTTTTTTTCTAATGGCAAACTATAATGGATGTTATAATTTAAAGAGAAACCATGCCCTCTATTTAAACTAACAAAGCCAGAATGTTACCTAGATTTATGGCACTTTGCACCTACAACAGCAGTCTGCTTTTTATCACCCTCCAGTGTTTTTTCAGCCCTGCTCTGTCCTAACACTAGCAAACACAGATCCCTATTTGTGCTTCTGTTAATCTGCTGAAAACATTCCCATGATTCTACACTGCCCACTTATATTAAGAATTGCTCCTTCCATTCTCATTGGTCTGACGAAGTCTGCTTAAGAGCATACGAAAGCTTCCATTCTGAATGAAACTTAGTTGGTCTTAAAGGTGCACTTGTCTACTGCTTTGTTCAAAGAATCATCTAGCCGCGTTTGGAAGGCTGCCAATGAAGGGGAGCTCACCAACTTTCTAGGCAGCTGGTTCCACCTCTACTACCGGTTCCACCTCAACTACTCTGACCGTATTTTTTTTTTTTTCAAATATCCAGCCAGTACCTTTTTGCTTGTACTTTGAGCTCATTGCTTCTGATCCTGCCCTTGGCTGCCATGTGGAACAGCTCCTTGCCCTCCTGTAAATGACAGCCTTTAAAGAGAGCAATCATGTCCCCCTTCAATCGCCTCTTCTCCAGACTGAACATTCTCAAGGCCTTCAGACTTTCCTCAATGGGGTTCTTCCACCAGTTTGGTGTAGTCATGGTTAAGTGTGTGGACTCTTATCTGGGAGAACCAGGTTTGATTCCTAATCCTTCACATGAACCTGCTGGAATGGCCTTGGGTCAGCCATAGCTCTTGTGGGAGTTGTCCTTGAAAGGACAGCTGCTGTAAGAGCCCTCTCAGTCCTATCCACCTCATAGGGTGTCTGTTGTGAGGGGAGAAATTGTAAGCTGCTCTAAGTCTCTGATTCAGAGAGAAGGGCGGGGTATAAATCTGCAATTCTTCTTCTAGGGTTGCCAAGTTCCCAGCTTCCCGCAGTGGGGGACTCTCTCTCACGCGCGGGGCACAATGATGTCACCCGGAAGTGACATCATCAAAACGGCGGCACCCATGTGGGGCCGCTCTAGACATTTCCATGAAAACTTTATGGTTTTCCTGGACACTCTAGCCATTTGGGAGGTAAAAACTCTAGCGTACCTATGCATCATAGAGTTTTTGCCTCTCAAATAGCTAGAGCGTCCAGGAAAACCATAGAGTTTTCCCGGAAACGCCTAGAGCGGCCCAGCATGGGCGGCACCATTTTATGACGTCACTTCCGGGTGACGTCATCATACCAGCAACGTTGGGGGAGGTTACCCCCGCCTGGACCTGGGGCATGGCAGCCCTATCTTCTTCTTTTATAAAAATAGAGTCTAGTTTTCTTTCAACATTTTGCAGTGAGTTACAGAACATTTTTCCCCCCACCCCAGCCTGTTGCAGCGGTATCTTTTCCTCTGCGTCTCTCTCTTTCCCACCCAGGCCTTTCCCCCTCTTCTTTCCAGCCCACAAGGTTCTTTCATTTTGTCTCCGGTTTTAAAGCTAGGTTATAAATGTGAACTCACTCCTAAATCAGAAGGCTGACAGCTGGCCAGCTGTGGCAGGGCTTCACAAGTTAACTGATGAAATTAGAGCTCTCCAATTTAAAATGTTATTATCTGGGCCCAGCACCCAGAGTGAATAAAGCATTGTTGGTGCAATGTAGATGTGGATTTTTATAGCACTGGGGGAGCCTACGGAGGAAGTGATATAAGGTGCCCATTACTTACTCTGGGAAGGACAATCTTTTGCCAATAATGGTTGTAACTCAGGAAGCCGACATTTCTGGCCTCCTGTTCCCAGAATCCAAAGGATTTCGAAGCAGAGATAAAAAGGTAAGAGAGGGGGATTTTTTTAAAAAAGCCATTTGTAAGCATTATTGCTGATTACTTAACCATAATACCATAGGAGAAGGGGTTTCGGTGTAAAGTCAAAGCAGATAGAATACCACTGAAAAACAGTGAGCATACTTCAATCCTTATATATGATCTATCCTATATACAACTTTAAACCAGTGTATACAAATATCAATTTCCAATTGACTTCCCTCCGGAATTTTTTTTTTTACAAATTATTAGCAAACAGCAATTTGTTCCAGTACTTTTCAATAGAGGGATTTTCAAAAATCCTTCCTCCATTAAACAAAGTTCATAATGCAGTCCATATCGTCTTGTGAAATTCTTTCAAATCGAGGGACCAGGAAATCTGTCTTAGCTTTGAACTTTCAGTCTGTATCCTTCTCATTTTATGTATTCTTGTTTTCTAATGGCAGGCTAGAATGATGTTTATAATGTTTAGGTTGATGCCGATAAGAAAATTAGGTAGCCTACAACTAGGAAATACATGTCCTTCTCTGATTTGCAAAAACATCATTTGGCAGGGAATTTTGTTATCTTTTATGGCTATCCAGACCAAATGGCCAAGCCACACTGTTTTTGTCAAGCATTGTATACCCCTTCTATGTGGCTGAAGTCAGACCTTAGAATTGTTATTCTTATGTTGGAGAATTTAGATGGTAGAAATGTTACTAACCCAAAGTTAAAATGTGAGCACATCAAAGTAGCAACCCTCACCTTTCTTCTTTCGCTTTTACTAACAGATGCAGGAATGTCCTCTTTGAAGATAAGACCTCCTGGGACTTGTTCCCAGGCCTGGCAAGGCTTGAACCCAGGATGTGCTAGCCGCAATATAGAGAAGGAACCCAGAGTGTGAATTTCACATGTGAATGTAGAATTGTTTATCGAACCTGAGCAGACAGGTTAAAATGGATAAAAGGAAATACTTCTTCACCCAAAGGGTGATTAACATTTGGAATTCACTGCCACAGGAGGTGGTGGCGGCCATAAGCATAGCCACCTTCAAGAGGGGTTTAGATAAAAATATGGAGCAGAGGTCCATCAGTGGCTATTAGCCGCAGTGTGTGTGTGTGTGTGTGTGTGTGTGTATAAATTTATTTTGGCCACTGTGTGACACAGATTGTTGGACTGGATGGGCCATTGGCCTGATCCAACCTGGCTTCTCTTATGTTCTTATGTGACACAGAGTGTTGGACTGGATGGGCCATTGGCCTGATCCAACAGGACTTCTCTTATGTTCTTATGTGACACAGAGTGTTGGACTGGATGGGCCATTGGCCTGATCCAACATGGCTTCTCTTATGTTCTTATGTTAACCTTTGATGTGCCATTTTAAAGCTTGTATTCTAGTGTTACAAAGTATCAGTCCCAATCTTCAGCTCGAATGAGCCACATGGATTATCAATAAACCTAACTTTGTTTCAAAATCCAAGGACTGGTTATTTTGAAATCTCATGCTTGACTGTTTTATCATGTGACCACAGCCAGTTTGCCCTCTTAAACAACAAACTGCATGTATTTCAGCCCACAATACCTGACGCCCTTGTCTGATGAAGTGTGCTTAGAGAACACACGAAAGCTTAAGACGTTCTCAATAAAACTTGGTTGGTCTTAAAGGTGCAACTTGACTCCTGGTTTGAGACTGCATAAGAAATTATTGAAATCGGATTCCATTTTAACAGCCTGATTAACTGAAGAAGACCAGTATTGAAACGTCTTGAAATCTAGAGGAGACGTTTTATGAAGGCTGGATTTCTAGCTAGCCCAAGCAGGCCTCTCTCGCCTGGGGCTCTCCTTTCTTGCATCGGGTTGCTTTTGGTTGGTGGGTGGGGCATATGTTAATGAGTTATGCTAATGAGCTCCACCACCTATTTTTCTACAAAACGACCCCTAGAAGTTGCATTAGGTACCGTCCAGTCCTCGGGAATGGATGCAGATTTTAGCTCAAGACTGCATATTTTTGTCAGGAGATCCACAAGTTCACATTTGAGTACTTTCAGAACCTTTGGAGGTATGCCATCTGAGCCTGGTGATTTGTCATTTTTTTCCCTCAAATTTGTCCATCAACCATAGGACCTCCTCACTCAGCATCTCAATCCAGCTCAGATCTTTCAGTATCTCTCCCAAAATAGGTAGTTCTGGAGTAAGCAAGCACCTCACATCTTAGACCATGAAGACAGAGGCAAAAAAAGAATTCAGCTACTCTGCATTTGATGGACCCATAGTCTCATTTTGTATAAGGCAGTTTCATATGTTTCTGCGGGAGGAGCAATGGAGCCTAGTGGTTTTCTTGGGAGACTCCATGGCTGTGTACCCCGCTTCCTTCTTCCGGGATTCCAACCCTGCCTTCATCTTCAGATAGGGTTGCCAGTCTCTGGGTGGGGACAGGGGATCTCCCGGTTTGGACACCCCTGCTTTAGGGTCATCAGAAAGCAGGGGGGGGGGGAAATGTCTGCTGGGAACTCTATTATTCCCTATGGATATTTATTCCCATAGAAAATAATGGAGAATTGATCCGTGGGTATCTGGGGCTCTGGGGGGGGCTGGTTTTTGATGTAGAGGCACCAAATTTTCAGTATAGCATCTAGTGCCTCTCCCCAAAGTACCCCGCAAGTTTCAAAATGATTGGACCATGGGGTCCAATTCTATGAGCCCCCAAAAAGGTGCCCCTATCCTTCATTATTTCCTATGGAAGGAAGGCATTGAAAATGTGTGCCGTCCCTTTAAACTCCCGTTGGAGTTCAATTATGCTTGTCACAGCCTTGATCCTGGCTCCACCCCTAATGTCTCCTGTCTCCACCCCCAAAGTCTCCTGGCTCCACCCCCAAAGTCCACAGATATTTCTTAAATTGGACTTGGCGACCCTATCTTCAGACCTAATCGGGAATCTTGCTCCCCGACCCATCGTAAAAATAAAAGGAATAACTGTGGTGCCCAGTAGTCCCTCCCAGCTCCCTGAAAGGAGGCCCATCTTCGGAACTGACTACCAAGGCACTTTAAACCTCTTCCACCTGCCCCCATGGTTGTTGCCATCAGACTGGTATTTGTTCAGAGCCCAATCCACGCTGTTTCTCCTGAAGGATCAACAATCTCCAAATAGGGTTGCCAATCCCCAGGTGGGGGCAGGGGATCCCCTGGCTTGGAGGCCCTCCTCCCACTTCAGGGTCATCAGAAAGCAGGGGGAGGGGAGGGAAATATCTGCTGGGAACTCTATTATTCCCCATGGAGTCTTATTCCCATAGGAAATAATGGAGAATTGATCCATGGGAATCTGGGGCTTTGGGGAGACTGCTTTTTGAGGCAAAGGCACCAAAATTTCTGCATAGCATCCAGTGCTTCTCCCCCAAATATCCCCCAAGTTTCAAAAAGATTGGACTAGCGGGTCTAATTCTATGAGCCCCCAAAGAAGGTGCCCCTATCCTTCATTATTTCCTATGGAAGGAAGGCAATTAACAGGTGTGTGGTCCCTTTAAATGTGATGACCAGCACTCCCTTTGGAGTTCAATTGTGCTTGTCACACCCTTGCTCCTGGCTCCACCCCCAATGTCTCCTGGCTCCACCTCCAAAGTCCCCAGATATTTCTTGAATTGGACTTGGCAACCCTATCTCCAAATGGCCAAAGAGGCTTCTGGCATTCTGAGTAGGTTCGAAAGGCACCGGTCCCTTTGCAAGCCACTGACCCCGAACAAAAGGTTAAACCAAATTTATTCTGATAGTACAGGTATTTCCCCAACACCATGTAACACATCAACAAAAGCTTTAAAAGCTGTCTAGTTACCTTGACCCTCAGGCCGTTTGTAGAGAGCTAAAAAGGTTCAGAGTTCCACTGGTACTAGGGTTGCCAAGTCCAATTCAAGAAATATCCGTGGACTTTGGGGGTGGAGCCAGGAGACTTTGTGGGTGGAGCCAGGACTCAGGAGACATTGTGGTGGAGCCAAGAGACTTTAGGGGTGGAGCCAGGAGACATTGGGGTGGAGCCAAGAGACTTTAGGGGTGGAGCCAGGAGACATTGGGGTGGAGCCAGGAGCCAGGATGTGACAAGCATAATTGAACTCCAAGGGAGTTCTGGCCATCACATTTAAAGGGACAGCGCACCTTTTTAAATGCCTTCCTTCCATAGGAAATCATGAAGGATAGGGACACCTTCTTTTGGGGCTCATAGAATTGGACCCCCTGGTCCAATTGTTTTGAAACTTGGGGAGGTATTTTAGGGAGAGGCGCTAGATGCTATACTGAAAATTTGGTGCTTCTACTTCAAAAAACAGTCCCCCCCAGATCCACCGATACCCGTGGATCAATTCCCCATTATTCCCTAACGGAATCATTCTCCATAGGGAATAACTGCCCAGTAGACATTTCCCTCCCTCCCCGCCCACCACTTTCTGATGACCCTAAAGCGGGGGGAAGGGCCTCCAAACCTGGGGATTGGCAACCCCCCCTCTCTCTCTCACACACACACACACACATACACACACTTACTGGGTCCGGTTCCTCCACAACGACATCTGAAAAGCCATATGGAGCCATATGGCTTCCTATCTCTATTCTTTGCAAAGTCCTCAACAGCGTAGGGCCTTTTCATTGGCAAGATTTGATGTTATGCCATCAGCAGTTCTATATAGTAGATATCCTAACATACCCTATTGGCCAGACTATGTCCGTGTAAGTCCGGATCTATTGAAACCATTTCACATATTCTCCTGTATTGTCCTTTTTATCTAAGTATTCGTGGTCGATTTTTGGATCCTATTCTTTTAAATAAGATGGGTCTGGCTGATCCAGATAAGGTCCAGTTTCTTTTGAAAGATGTTACTCCTGACATAACTTTAAATACTGCCTTATTTCTGTACTGGGCCAAAAAGATTCGTCGAGACAAGGAATAGTCTTGTTGTCCCCTTGAACTGTGATCTTATGTAAATGTCCTCTAATCCTGATGTCCAGTATTTTAACCTATTTTCTGTTTTTCAACCCATTGTCCTTTTAACCTGTTTTTACATGCCATTAAAGGTTGATTGATTGATTGATTGATTGATTGATTGATTGAAAAGAACAGGGGCTACGCTGCTGTCTCTCTCTCACACACACACAGTCTTAGTTGCTCTGAAACAAAAGCAAAACAAACCGAGGGACTGTGCCGCTGACCCTTCCCATGAAGTACTTCCTGCTCACCTTTAAAGGCACACACACATTTTGAAACGGACCTGTTTGCAGGTTTCCAAACCTGCCCAAGATCTAGAGCTACATGGTGGCTGCGGGGGCGAGGTTTCCCCCACCGGCCAGCTGGCTGGGGGCGGGGGGATGCCTGTAAAACCGGAGGATCTCCTGCTGGGACCTGGGAAGCCTAACAGGCGCTCCCTTCTGGGATGGTCCGGCCAAATCCACCAGGGTTCCCAAAAAATTCTCTTACTGACCCTCAGGTCACCCCAGCTCCTTGCCTCAGCAAGCAGACAGAAGACTCAAACCAGGAGGAGAAATCTCTTTTACTAGCCCACCAGCCTCTCATTGGCAATCAAGGCCTGATGCCTTGCAGCTGGTGGCTC
Source organism: Heteronotia binoei (assembly GCF_032191835.1). Classification (NCBI taxonomy): domain Eukaryota; kingdom Metazoa; phylum Chordata; class Lepidosauria; order Squamata; family Gekkonidae; genus Heteronotia; species Heteronotia binoei. The sequence continues at coordinate 177,596,954 of NC_083226.1, forward strand.
CACCCTGGGGCTTGCAACAGTGGGTGAGAAATCCTGCAGAACTTAGGTCACTAAAACTTAGAACCGTGCATCAGAAAATTGGGGGTTTTTTTGTATTGACATATTCAAATAAGGGATATTGGCTGTTTATGTTATTACATATACTAGCCCATCTTCCACTATATTTTAATGCATTCCTTTTTTTTCTAATGGCAAACTAGAAGGATGTTTAAACGTCTTGAGAAATAATACAAGAACTCGTGGGCATTCGATGAAATTGCTGAGCAGACAGGTTAAAACGGATAAAAGGAAGTACTTCTTCACCCAAAGGGTGATTAACATATGGAATTCACTGCCACAGGAGGTGGTGGCGGCCACAAGTATAGCCACCTTCAAGAAGGGTTTAGATAAAAATATGAAGCACAGGTCCATCAGTGGCTATTAGCCACAGTGTATGTGTGTATATAAAATTTTTTGCCACTGTGTGACACAGAGTGTTGGACTTGATGGGCCGTTGGCCTGATCCAACATGGTTTTCTCTTATGTTCTTATGAATGCCCTCTATTTAAACCCAGAACTAATTTATGGCACTTTTTTACCTACGGCATTGATCTTCTTTTGATCACCATCCATTGTTGTTCCAGTCCAGTTAACAACATTAATTAACAAACACAGACACCCCCCACCCCCCACCCCAATTTGTAATTCTTTTACAGTGCAATCCTAAAGAGTCTTAAAATGAATAGGCTTAGACTGGTGTAACTCTCTTTAGGATTGCAATGTTAATCTGCTAAAAAAAATTTCTATGACTCTACACACTAACTCACTGCCCACTTTCTCTCTGTTTAGGACTGCTTGCCGTTCCATTTTTGTCTGAGGAAGACTGCTTAGAGCACACGAAAGCTTGCATTCTGAATAAAACTTAGCTGGTCTTAAAGGCGCCACTTGACTCCTGCTTTGTTCTATTGCTTAACACGTCTGCCCACTTGGATCTATCTACCTGGCACTACAGTAACTTTTTTTTAAAAAATGTGCAAATTCAATTGGGGCTATGAAAATGACTGCATTGTGTGGAATATAAGAAGATATTGAAGAAGTTATTGGATTTATATCCTGCCCTCCACTCTGAAGAGTCTCAGAGTGGCTCACAATCTCCTTTCCCTTCCTCCCCCACAACAGACACCCTGTGAGGTAGATGAAGATATTGGATTTATATCCCGCCCTCCACTCCGAAGAGTCTCAGAGCGGCTCACAATCTCCTTTCCCTTCCTCCCCCACAACAGGCACCCTGTGAGGTAGATGAAGATATTGGATTTATATCCCGCCCTCCACTCCGAAGAGTCTCAGAGCGGCTCACAATCTCCTTTCCCTTCCTCCCCCACAACAGACACCCTGTGAGGTAGATGAAGATACTGGATTTATATCCCACCCTCCACTCCGAAGAGTCTCAGAGCGGCTCACAATCTCCTTTCCTTTCCTCCCCCACAACAGACACCCTGTGAGGTGGGCGGGGCTGGAGAGGGCTCTCACAGCAGCTGCCCTTTCAAGGACAACCTCTGCCAGAGCTACGGCTGACCCAAAGCCATGCTAGCAGGTGTAAGTGGAGGAGGGGGGAATCAAACCCGGTTCTCCCAGATAAGAGTCCGCACACTTAACCACTACACCAAACTGACTCTATATAGTAGGAAGTGTCGGTGATAAAGGGAAACCAAACTGACCCTTTAGGTTCAACACCCTGGATCATGGCCATGTTTAACCTTGTGGAGCCTTTTGTCTTGTCCCTTTGTTTGGAGAAGGTCCCCCCCCCATTGAATTTTTTTTGCATTTTGTGTCACCAGGATATAGAAGGTATTGGCAACACTTTATAATAAGTAGCAAATCATTATTCGTGCTCCGGTGTTCATCATAATGCCCATTAATCATCATAAATTCACCGTGGTACATTCACGCGGATGTAATAGCTAATTCCAGAGACAGTTTTATTCACAAACCCATTCCATTTATTATTTTACTCTCACCTTTAAGGGCAGGAGAGAAATATATTGTGTAAGAAATATCCTTGAGTCAGCATTACTCGATTGAGGGGGATGAGAATCCAGATGGACCGAAAATCTGTCTGTTCCCCAAGAAAGCAGTCCTGGTTGTAGAAGAAGAAGAAGAGAAAGAAGAAGAAGATGATGATAAAGATGATGATGATGAAGAAGATGATATTGGATTTATACCCCACCCTCCACTCTGAATTACAGAGTCTCAGAGTGGCCCACAATCTCCTGGAGAGCCAGTTTGGTGTAGTGGTGAAGTGTGCGGACTCTTATCTGGGAGAACGGGGTTTTGATTCCCCACTCCTCCACTTGCAGCTGCTGGAATGACCTTGGGTCAGCCATAGCTCTGGCAGAGGTTGTCCTTGAAAGGGCAGCTGCTGTAAGAGCCCTCTCAGTCCCACCCACCTCACAGGGTGTCTGTTGTGGGGGAGGAAGGGAAAGGAGATCGTGAGCCACTCTGAGACTCTTTGGAGTGGAGGGCGGGATATAAATCCAATATCCTCATCTACCTCACAGGGTGTCTGTTGTGGGGGAGGGAGGGAAAGGAGATTGTGAGCCGCTCTGAGACTCTTCAGAGTGGAGGGCAGGATATAAATCTAATATCTTCTTCTACTTCTTCTTCTTCTTTACCTCCCTCCCCCACAACAGGCACCCTGTGAGGTGGGTTGGGCTGGCAGTGCCCTGGAGGTCAGGTGGTGCCATAGGTGGTCACCTACCTGGCCTACTCTTACCCACAGGCCCTGGCTACCATTCTGAGTAAACAATACTGACTTTGAAAGTCCTATGTCCTCATTCAATACAAGTCAGCTTCATGTAATAAGAGAGTCAAGTTCAGAAGTGTGAAAAGTCTCTCCTGCCTGCGGCTGTCGCCGGGATTTTAAAAGTCAGGGGGCTTTTTAAAAAGTCAGGGGACACCCTTTCCCATCCATTGTGGGGTTTGCTGCCTCTCGGGGTAGGGGCAAAAGCGGGAGGGTCTGAAAGTGGTCAAGTCAACCCTAAAACTTTGGAGTCAAGAAAAGACGACGCCTTGCGTGAAAGTGTGTGTGTGTGTGGGGGGGTTTCCTTCTGCCTCCCTCTCTCCTACCCCGGCTCTTTGCAGCCAGCTGTCACGAGCTGGGGCTGAGTCAGGCAAAGTCCAGGGGCGGTCCAGGGTCTGCAACTGGTGAGCAAGGTGGGTCCAAGGCGCCAAAACAGAATCGTAATCCAGGTATCACAGGTCAGAGGTTCTGAAGCCGAAGTCAGGGGGTCCAGAGGTCCAAGCCAAAGTCAGGAATCCAAAAGCCAAAGTCAAGAGCCGGAGTGGATGCTAGGATGTCAGGTATGTGACTAGTTGCTTCCACAAAGCCTCCTCCCAAAGCCCACAGCTATATAGCCCTCTGCTGCCTGTTGCTCATTTGGGCTAATTGCTGTCTCAGAGCAGCAGCCAGGATCCTGCCGAAACTTAAGCATCCTCACACTTAGAAGGGCCAGAATCCTTTCAACACTCAGGGCTCAGGGAGCGTCTTGCTTGTGAGCGTGCCGCCCTCCTCCGATCACTGAGGTCCTGACGAAGGCGGTCACGCACACGAGCCACCCGAGAGGGCGAGGCAGGCGGGCTTGGATCTTCTTCAGCAGGAGGCAGGGGCACTGGTGCAGGTGGCAGGGGCACAGTTCCTTCTGCAGGCTCGGCTTCTTCTGCAGGGTCCCCAGCACCCATGACACCAGCAGCTCCATCTGTCTCCCCCTTCCCTGCCCATTCCATGTGGCTTCCTCCACTTCCCGCTACTCCACCTCTCTCCTCTCCAGCTGCTGCTTTTATTGCTGCACTGCACTATGCTCCGGCTGCCACTATTGACACTTTCGTAGCTCAGCCATGGCAAGAGAGAGAGAAGCAGGCTGCCCCCTGGAAGTCAGGGGACGCTGTCTGGAAGTCAGCCCCCCCCCCCCATGGCTATAGGCCTGTTCCTGCCCCCAAAATGCCAGTAGTATTTTTGAGCATTCATATACACCCCCCTTCTCAAAAATACAGAGTCCCATGGTACAGAGTGTTAAAGCTGCAGTACTGCAGTCCTAAGCTCTGCTCACGACCTGAGTTCGATCCCTGGCGGAAGCCGGGTTTTCAGGTAGCCGGCTCGAGGTTGACTCAGCCTTCCATCCTTCCGAGGTCAGTCAAACGAGCCCCCGGCTTGCTGGGGGAGAAAGTGTAGATGACCGGGGAAGGCAATGGCAAACCACCCCGTCAGAAGTCTGCCGTGAAAACGTTGTGAAAGCAACGTCACCCCAGAGTCGGAAACGACTGGTGCTTGCCCAGGGGACCTTTCCTTTCCTCCCAAATATACACGTATTTTTTTTTTTCCCCCACTGGGGGATAGGGTGGAGATGACAGATGGGAAATGGACATGGGAACGTAAAGTGAAACTGTGCATGCACACTATATTTGCACAATATACCTTTTCAAGTACATTTGAGAGGGTCATTCAAAACAATTTTTTTTTTTGAGCGCGCTGCTCACATTTGCGATCAAATCCCATTTTGAGCAGAGCAGTGTTTTCCCATCCCTGGAAACTTTGTTTTGTTCCTTGCTAGGTTACCGGAAAAGCACGCCCGTTGCCCTACACCAAGTATGCGCACGTGGCTGTCAGGTGGTATTTGGCTCAGTGGCTGAAATCTCGAAGGCGTGCAACAGAGCTTAGCAGAGGTCATCTCTCAGCAAAGAACATTCCCCGTCTCCCCCCGCCCCTCCAAAAGAGTGATATAGCAAGCCGCTGAGAGAATGACTTGTTTTCTATCAGTTTCAGCCTCAGGAACTGAAGTTACAATGCTATCACCTTATGCATACACCCTAGAGTATGTCCGTCTTTACCTCTCTTTTTTTTTTTTGCTTCATCGGGTTTTGCTACATGTGTTCCATCCACGTTGATTTTGTTAAGCGCGGCAGCAAAAGGGAGCCCGTTAAGATTCCAGTGGCTCCGAGTGCGTTATTGATTATCATACGAAAAGTCATTAGCATTATCGAATCTCCTTTGTTATGACAGTAATCAGTAGCTCCTTCCTGGATTACTCGGAGCATTTCTGAAAGGTTTATGGCTTATTCCTGATGTAGATAAATGCTTTTGGAATCTGCGCTTTTGCCTTTCATGAATAAAAAGGTGATTGAACAAAGACGGCATTCATCATTCTGTTTATCGCCCCGAAACAACAAGTGTAATTTATAAACCAATAATACATTTTTTTTCCCCGCTGCACGGTACATATGTTCTGAAAGAATGGATCAAATTAATGTAAAGCTGAGAACAACAACAAACTAATACATCCCAACCCCCCTAAGGAAGTTCAGAAGACCCCAGCCGATGCGGAGACTTTGATAGTTCTTTCCCTCCTCGATCAAATACACAATGTCTCTGTTGCATTGCTGTAGAAGGACATTTAACGTTAGCAAAGATCTGGCAAATAGACACGCTCCCTTGCTCTCGTTTAATGCACCAGGATTTAGAAAACCATCACCTTTTTTTTTGTGTCATTGTTAAAGGGGCAAGACCCTTGCCCACCTACACTGGCTCCCAATTTGTTTCCAGGCAAACATTCAAGGTGCTTGTCTTGACCCTATATCAGGGGTGACCGACTGTAGCTCTCCAGATGTTTTTTTGCCTACAACTCCCATCAGCCCCAGCCATTGGCCATGCAAAAAAACACCTGGAGAGCTACCGTTGGCCATCTCTCCCAACATCTGGAGAGCTACCGTTGGCCATATATAATTGGGCTCAACACATTTGAAGGACTTCTGTTGTTGTTCAGTTGCACAGCTGAAGAAGTCTGTTGGTCTGTGTGACGGAACCGGCCCGATTCTGCCTTCAGACCCGGTCCCGTCAGCTCCCTATTGAGTCGCCAACTCCTGGAGGGAGCTATTTCTCCTCCTGCCCCTTGGGCTCGCTGCCACCACCTGCTCAGTCTAGGGGTTCAGATTGAGAGGAACAGGACTCCCAATCCCCCTCTTCAGCTATGAGGCCAGGCCTCAAGGTCCTCTGCCACCCTGCACTTGGGTTTCACAGAGACCTCAGCACTTCTTTGGGGCACCCCTGGAGGACTGGCACCTTATCCAACTGCATGCCTTCCCCCTTCCCTGGGGCTCCCTTCTTAAAACAGCGTGGTCTAGAGCGGTTGGGGATCGATGTGGTACAGAGATTGACTGCCAGCATTCAAACAGTAAAAATATATTTATTTAAAAGAGAAAAAGAAAAGAAAAGAAGAACAAAACAAAAACAGTTGCATTTAAAAAATTATCACAGCACAGCACCCGCACAGCAAACAGCATGACAAAGAAAATGGGTTATAAACGCATTTTACTGTCCCTGATCTAAACACGCCCTGCCTTTTTGGATGACTTACTTGGTCTTACTGCCTGGAGGCCTCATTTTCCTGAGCAGGCCTCCCCCACAGGCAGGAGCCTACAGGCAAGCAACCTCTCTTCCAGAGCGCCAGCTGTAAACTGAAAAACTCTTCCTCCTAACTCACATGCAGAGAACAAAAGAACTTCCTGCCTCTCTAGGAGACTTCCCCCCTAGAGTTGTTGGTTTGGCTCTGGAGGGGAGGGGGGGAAAGGAGGGGAAGGCTAGGTCCAAGCCTGCTTGGCAGTTTAGCAATCCCTCCCAATGAAGCACCAACATGGATTAAAATGGCGTTTCTCCACAGTCTGATTCAGCAGGGCGCTTCTGATGTTCTTGTGCGCTTATCTACAGTATGTCATGTGGAATGTAGAGATGGCCACAGTAACAAGGAACATTAAAAGGGGTTTCGATAGATTCATCTATCAGTACCTCCTAGCCAGTCTATTTACCAGCCAGTTTAACAGTAGCTGCTAGCCGGTTTAGAAAAGAGATACTTAAGTTGTGACGTGATCGAGGTTTATAAAATGAGGCACGAGGTGGACACAGTTGACAAACAAGAACTCTTTCTTCCTCTCCTGAAAGACCAGAACTTAAGGGCACCCGACGAAACCGATGGGCAGTCGGTTCAAGAGGGACAAAAGGAAATACTACCGGGAGCTCAAATATTCGCTCAGATATCCGCAACCGCTTTTTGAGCTGCTTTTTGAGGATGCCAGAGGATGGGGGGGACTGTGGGATATGGACGAGCAGCAGATGTTAGTGTCTGCAAGGATTTTTGGGTCTGTTTCTGAGGCATCTCTGAGTTGGCCCAAACTGCCCATCTGTTATCACCCTCTGTGTCTCATAGCGGCCAAAACCCCAGGTACCCCCAGGAGGGAAGGTTCTATCCCTGCTGGTGGACCTACCAATGGAACCTCAGTGACACTGAGGGTTTGACTGACGGGGCATTGGCCTAATCCAATATGGCTTCACTTAGGTTCTTTTGTTCTTTGCGCGGCAACAATGACTAATATTCTTAGGAGAAAGTTATGACGACGTAGTATTAAGAGTGCATTACCACAAAGGTAGTCAAATGTCCGCTGATGAACTAGTGGCCAGGTTTTAGCATTAGTTGGGATATTTACAAAGTATGCTAGTACAATGGACCTTTGTCTGGTCCATTGAGAGACTTCTCGTTTAGCTGGTTGAGTTAAGGCTAGAGAGTCTGCAAATTTCACCATGAATGCCTGCAACAGTCAAACTTACCAGATGTGGAGGTGTTCACCAGTTGTCTGATCTGGTATTTGCCTACATATGGTCAAATGCAGAGCCAGTTTGGTGTAGTGGTTAAATGTGCGGAATCTAATCTGGGAGAACCAGGTTTGATTCCCCACTCCTCCGCTTGCACCTACTGGAACGCCTTGGGTCAGCCATAGCTCTGGCAGAGGTTGTCCTTGAAAGGGCAGCTGCTGTGAGAGTCCTCTCAGCCCCACCCAGCTCACAGGGTGTCTGTTGTGGGGGAGGAAGAGAAAGGAGATTGTGAGCCGCTCTGAGATTCTGAGATTCGGAGTGGAGGGCAGGATATAAATCCAATATCTTCTTCTTCTTCGAATTGGAATGTATGCTGGAATGGAAGCCCCTCAAAGTTAATCATCTGGCTCAAGTTCACATAGGGCTTCCCTTGAAGACTGTCCAGAAGCGTTAGTTGGTACAGAATGCTGCAGCCAGTGCTGACTGAAATGGTTCGTAGGGAATATTTCACTCCGGTCTTGGTTCATCAGCACTGGCTTCCAATTTTCTTCTGGCTCAAGTCAATGTGCTGTTTTATTTACTTTTAATTTTTTAATGTTATTTTTGATCTTTAAAGCCCTGCACAATCTGGAAACAATATCCTTGATGAGCCACCACCTCTTATATAAGCCCAGGGCTCTTTCTTTCTTTCTTTCTTTCTTTCTTTCTTTCTTTCTTTCTTTCTTTCTTTCTTCTTCTTTCTTTCTTTCTTTCTTTCTTTCTTTCTTTCTTTCTTTCTTTCTTTCTTTCTTTCTTTCTTTCTTTCTCTCTCTCTCTCTCTCTCTCTCTTTCTTTTTTGTAGCAGGAACTCTTTTGCTTTGTGGGAAAAAGTTCAGAAAAGGGCAACTAGAATGATTAAAGGTTTGGAACACCTTTCCCTATGAAGAAAGGTTAAAACACTTGGGCTCTTTAGCTTGGAGAAACGTCGACTGTGGGGTGACATGATAGAGATTTACAAGATTATGCATGGGATGGAGAAAGTAGAGAAAGAAAGATTTTTCTCCTTTTCTCACTATACAAGAAGTCGTGGGCATTCAATGAAATTGCTGAGCAGTCGGGTTAGAATGGATAAAAGGAAATCCTTCTTCACCCAAAGGGTGAGTAACATGTGGAATTCACTGCCACAGGAGATGGTGGCGGCTACAAGCACAGCCAGCTTCAAGAAAGGTTTGGATAAAAATATGGAGCAGAGGTCCATCAGTGGCTATTAGCCACAGCATATTATTGGAACTGTTTGGGGCAGTGATGCTCTGTATTCTTGGTGCTTGGGGGGGGGGGGGCAAAGTGGATGGGCTTCTAGCTCCACTTGTAAACCTCCTTTTTTGGGCCAATGTGAGCCGCTCTGAGACTCTGAGATTTGGAGTATAGGGTGAGATATAAATCCAATATCATCTTCTTGTTTCTTCTGTCATAACCCCAATGACTGTTACTGGCCTTCTTTCTACTTCTCTCTGTGTGTATGTCTGTTTTTAGTAGAAGTATTTCATCATTTAAGTTGTATTTTAAATTGCTCAACCATTCTAATGTGTTTACATCCGACACCTTGTGGACCCTGATTCGGTGGAAAAGTGGCATCAAAATGTTTCAAATGGATTTAATTATTTGTTTGTTTATTTTATTAGATTTGTTTCCCGCCCTCCCCTGACGGGCTCCTTTTGTACTCCTCTCCAACCATGGTGTATCCTTCTCCGACCAATGTGACCTGAAAGCCCACGTTTGCAAATGAACCTTTGAAGCCAATAGAAAACATCAATGGAATGCAATCGGCCAACATCTCATGGAAGGCTAATTCGGTCTGTGCCGCTGGTTTGACAACAGTGAAGAGACAAAGGGAAGGATTTCTCTGGAGACACTGCCGAATGCCAAGTGAAATGTGGGGAACAGCATTGTTCTGATAATCAGAGTCGCAGGCTGAGAGGGCCGATTAACCAGCGGGAAGCCCAGTGGAGTGCAAAG
>NC_083226.1:177981587-178014087 GCF_032191835.1 Heteronotia binoei
TCTAAACCCCTCTTGAAGGTGGCTATACTTGCGGCCGCCACCACCTCCCATGGCAGTGAATTCCACATGTTAATCACCCTTTGGGTAAAGAAGTACTTCCTTTTATCCGTTTTAACCTGTCTGCTCAGCAATTTCATCGAATGCCCACGAGTTCTTGTATTGTGAGAAAGGGAGAAAAGTACTTCTTTCTCTACTTTCTCCATCCCATGCATTATCTTGTAAACCTCTATCATGTCACCCCGCAGTCGACGTTTCTCCAAGCTAAAGAGCCCCAAGCGTTTCAACCTTTCTTCATAGGGAAAGTGCTCCAGCCCTTTAATCATTCTAGTTGCCCTTCTCTGGACTTTCTCCAATGCTATAATATCCTTTTTGAGGTGCGGCGACCAGAACTGCACACAGTACTCCAAATGAGACCAAGTAGAAGTTTTGCTCACAAGACTCTGCAGCTTAGAGGGAGCATTGACTGGGAGTGTTTTTGTACTTTCTGGTGTAGTCCTTGTGCAGTTTTTTGTGGCTTTCACAGGAAACAGAAAGCAAGGGTTTAAAGGGACTCCATGAACCGCCACGAACTCCCACAAATCGCTTTAAAAGTTTGGGGGGGGGGTTTGGGGGGGCGGCCTGTCACGAACTTTGGTTTGCGAATCGCAAACAGGGCCAAACGCGTGACAGGTTTGGATCCCTGTTTCAGTTTGTGTCCACCCCTAGCAAGGACTAGGGTTGCCAAGTCCAATTCCAGAAATATCTGGGGACTTTGGGGGTGGAGCCAGGAGACTTTTGGGGGTGGAGCCAGGAGACATTGGGGGCAGAGCCAGGAGCAAGGGTTGTGACAAGCATCATTGAACTCCAAGGGAGTTCTGGCCATCACATTGAAAGGGACGGCACACCTTTTTAGATGCCTTCCTTCCATAGGAAATAATGAAGGATAGGGGCACCTTCTTTGGGGGCTCATAGAATTGGACTCCCTGGTCCAATCGTTTTGAAACTTGGGGGATATTTTGAGAAGAGGCACTAGATGCTATACTGAAAATTTGGTGCCTCTACCTCAAAACACAGCCCCCCTAGAGCCCCTGATATCTGCGGATCAATTCCCCATTATTCCCTAAAACTGCTGGAGATCAAGAGCTGTGGGGGCTGGGGCTTCCCCCGCCGGCTAGCTGGCTGGGGGGCGGGGGGGAAACTTGTAAAACCAGGTGATCCCCCGCTGGGACCTGGGGATTGGGAAGCCTAGCAAGGACAGAGAGGGCCAAGAAGCCGAACCAGAGTACTGAGACGTAGCAGCAGAGAAATATAACGGCGCCATATGATACCATGGCAATACAAATGTTTCGCAAAGCATTCCAAGGCGAGGCACAGATGCTTCAGTTTGATTCGAAGTTTTCCAGCCGGCTCTGCCTCCTTCGTAGTCAGGGGCCGTGCCCTGAGCTACTCCACAGTCCCAGAATATGCTCCTGACCTCACCTTGAGAGGCTTCATCTCTCGATATCCCTCTCACTACCTCCTCGAGCATCACCCAGAGCGCCCAGATTGTGAGCCGACCTTTTGGGCGTGACCTTTGGGAGACCTTGCAGATGCGATCTTGGCAGTAAGGAGCATGTCCATCCGATTTGGGCAGGGGAGGAGGAAGCAGAAGAAGTTGGATGTATATCCCACCCTGTACGCTGCGATTCGCCTTGTTTTCTTCAGACTACGGTCACCAGCTCATTGAGAAGAAGAAAAAGGAGGAGGATTTTGGATTCCTCTGAGATTCACTCAGAGTGGTCACAACCTCCTTTACCTCCCCCCTCACACATACAACAGACACCCTGTGAGGTAGGTGGGGCTGAGAGGGCTCTCACAGCAGCTGCCCTTTCAAGGACAGAGACTCAGAGCGGCTTACAATCTCCTATATCTTCTCCTCCCCTGTGAGGTTGGTGGGGCTGAGAGGGCTCTCAAAGCAGCTGCCCTTTCAAGGATAGAGACTCAAAGAGGCTTACAATCTCCTCTATCTTCTGCTTCCACAACAGACACCCTGTGAGGTAGGTGGGGTGGAAAGGGCTCTCACAGCAGCTGCCCTTTCAAGGACAGAGACTCAGAGTGGCTTACAATCTCCTATATCTTCTCCCTCCACAATAGACACCCTGTGAGGTGGGTGGGGCTGAGAGGGCCCTCACAGTAGCTGCCCTTTCAAGGACAGAGACTCAGAGTGGCTCACAATTTCCTATACCTTCTCCTCCCCTGTGAGGTTGGCGGGGCTGAGAGGGCTCTCACAGCACCTGCCTTTTCAAGGATAGAGACTCAGAGAGGCTTACAATCTCCTCTATCTTCTCCCCCCACAACAGACACCCTGTGAGGTAGGTGGGGTGGAGAGGGCTCTCACAGCAGCTGCTCTTTCAAGGACACAGACTCAGAGTGGCTCACAATCTCCTATATCTTCCCCCCCCCCGCAACAGACACCCTGTGAGGTGGGTGGGGCTGACAGGGCTCTCACAGCAGCTGCCCTTTCCAGGACAGAGACTCAGAGCGGCTTACAATCTCCTATATCTTCTTCCCCCACAACAGGCACCCTGTGAGGTAGGTGGGGCTGAGAGGGCTCTGACAGAAGCTGCCCTTTCAAGGACAGCTCCTACAAGAGCTACGGCTGAGCCAAGGCCATTCCAGCAGCTGCAAGCAGAGGAGTGGGGAATCAAACCTATTCTCCTGGATAAGAGTCCGCGCACTTAACCCCTACACCAAACTGCAGCTGCAAGGCATCCATGGTTCTCCAAGGCCACCATGAAGACAGCGTCACATTTTCCTCAAAACAGCCAGCTTGGTGTAGTGGTTAAGTGTGCAAACTCTTATCTGGGAGAACCGGGTTTGATTCCCCACTTCTCCACATGCCCCTGCTGTCGTGACCTTGAGTCAGCCACAAATTCTTTCAGAGCTGCTCTACTCAAGACCAGTTCTGGGAGAGTTCTCTCAGCCCCATCTACCTCACATGGTGTCTGATGCGGGGAGGAGAAGGGAAAGGAGGTCGTTAGCTGCTCTGAGACGCCTTTGGGTAGTGAAGAGTGGGATATCAATGCAATCTCCTCCTCCACCACCACTTCCTCCTCCTCCAGCAATTTTGCTGAACAGCAGAAATCATTGTCCCAATTAAGATGATGACACCAAGTGGACACAACAGGCCAACGTCTTCCTTGTGAGAAAGACGGCCTTTCTGAACGGGAGACCGTTTGTCCCTCTCGTGCACCATGGCAATGCAAAGCCACGAATCTGAAAATTGTAAAAAAAAATCCTATCGCTGAAAATTGCAGGGGAGGGACGGTGGCTCAGTGGGTAGAGCATCTGCTTGGTAAGCAGAAGGTCCCAGGTTCAATCCCCGGCATCTCCAACTAAAAAGGGTCCAAGCAAATAGGCCTCAGCTTGAGACCCTGGAGAGCCGCTGCCAGTCTGAGTAGACAATACTGACTTTGATGGACTGAGGGTCTGATTCAGTATAAGGCAGCTTCATATGTTCATATGTTCATGTTCATATGTTCATATGTTTCTCAGACGGGCGGTAGGAGCGGTCAATAAACGGCAAACGGTTGTGACAATGAAGCGGACGGGTTTGCTCTTTCCTCGACTGGAGCGACGCTCTCCGCCATTTTGGCCTTTGAGTGGAACAGCCATGACACACAAAAAAACATGTATTTATTTATTTTTTTGAGCAACGGTAATGCACTCGTAGGACTCCCATTCGTTACAAAGGGGCCTGCGGAGGGGAATTTTGGCAGTGGGTCAATCCCATTATTGCTCTTGATGCAACCCAGAGATTGTAATCACAGCTGAACAAACTCAGGGTTTTTAGGAAACGTTTTCTGCAATGCAGGGTCGGGGGGAAAAAAACACACGTCTGCTTTGGTTTGGCCGTTTTCCAGAGCTCGTGGCGAAAAGGCCCACTTGTTTCTTTCAATTGCCTTCTCTTGTTTCCACCTTTAGCTACCTTCGCTCGACCTATTGGATATCCCCCTGATTGGTTATGGGATATCATTCTGTAGCCTTGTTCGCCATAGACTGTCTGGTATAGGGTTGCCAATCCCCAGGTGAGGGCAGGGGATCCCCCGGTTTGGAGGCCCTCCCCCCGCTTCAGGGTCGTCAGAAAGCGGGGGGAGGGGAGGGGAATGTCTGCTGGGAACTCTGTTATTCCCTATGGAGATTTCTCCCCATAGAAAATCATGGAGAATTGATCTGCGGGTATCTAGGGCTCCGGGGGGGCATCAAATTTTCAGTACAGCATCTAGTCCCTCTCCCCAAACTATCCCCCAAGTTTCAAAACGATTGGACCAGGGGGTCCAATTCTATGAGTCCCAAAAGAAGGTGCCCCTATCCTTCATTATTTCCTACGGAAGGAAGGCATTGAAAAGGTGTGCCATCCCTTTAAATGTGAGGGCCAGAACTCCCTTTGGAGTTCAATGATGCTTGTCACAGCCTTGATCTTGGCTCCACCCCTCATGTCTCCTGGCTCCACCCCCAAAGTCTCCTGGCTCCACCCCCAAAGTCCCCAGATATTTCCTGAATTGCACTTGGCAACCCTAGTCTGGTACCCTAGCCAAGGCTAACTTCTGGGGCCTTCCCCCCAACCACCCCCGCACTGATAATGTCACCAAGTCACGTGGGGGTACCCAATTTGGGACCCCCTAGAAGGCTGGCATTCTAGGCAGTCGCCTAGTTTGCCTGGTGGCTGGGCAGGCCCTGATCTCTAGGCTACAGAGACCAGTTCCCTTGGATGAAACCACAGCTTCAGAAGGTGGGACATATGACACCACGTCTCTGCTGAATGTCATCCCCGCTCCAGACTCCACCCTTTCTGAGACTCAGTTTGGTGTAGTGGTTAAGTGCATGGACTCATCTGGGAGAACCAGGTTTGATTCCCCCTCTCCTCCCCTTGCAGCTGCTGGAATGGCCTTGGGTCAGCCATAGCCCTCACATTGTCCTTGAAAGGGCAGCTTCTGGGAGAGCCAGTTTAGTGCAGTGGTTAAGTGTGTGGACTCTTATCTGGGAGAACCGGGTTTGATTCCCCACTCCTCCACTTGCACCTGCTGGAACGGCCTTGGGTCAGCCATAGCCCTCACATTGTCCTTGAAAGGTCAGCTTCTGGGAGAGCCAGTTTGGTGCAGAGGTTAAGTGTGTGGACTCTTCTCTGGGAGAACCGGGTTTGATTCCCCCTCTCCTCCACTTGCAGCTGCTGGAATGGCTTTGGGTTACCCATAGGTCTCGCAGAGGTCGTCCCTAAAAGGGCAGTGAGAGCTCCTTCAGCCCCACCTACCTCACAGGGTGTTTGTTGTGGGGGAGGAAGATAAAGGAGATTGTGAGTTGCTCTGAGACTCTTCGGAGTGAAGGGTGGGATATAACTCCAATTCTTCCTCCTCCTCTTCTACCCTCAATGAGCTGGTGACCATAGTCGGAAGAAAACACCTCACTCGTCCTTGACGCTGAGTGCCTTAATATCTCACAGCCTAATCTACCAAGCAGGGTTTTGGTGAGGATCACAGACTACATCCTAAAGTTGTCCCTGGAAGCACCCCATAATAAGTACTATAAGTACCAGGGCGTTTTTTTTGTAGAAAAAGCCCAGCAGGGATTTGCATATTAGGCCACACCCCTGGTGTCTCCATTACTTTGTGCAGGGCTTTTTTTGTGGGAAAAGCCCAGCAGGATTCATTTGCATATTAAGCCACTCCCCCTGACATCGAGCCAGTGGAATTGCATTCCTGCGCATTCCTACTAAAACAAAACAAAAAAAAACCCAAACAACAACAACCTGGTAAGTACTAGAGCTAGCCCAAGCAGCGGGCATTAGGGGTAGGGTTGCCAAGTCCAATTTAAGAAATATCTGGGGACTTTGGGGGTGGAGCCAGGAGACTTTGGGGGCGGAGCCAGGAGACTTTGGGGGCGGAGCCAGGAGACTTTGGGAGTGGAGCCAGGAGACATTAAGGGTGGAGCCAAGTTCAAGGCTGTGACAAGCATAATTGAACTCCAAAGGCAGTTCTGGTCATCACATTTAAAGGGACCGCACACCTTTTCAATGCCTTTCTTCCATAGGAAATAATGAAGGATAGGGGCACCTTCTTTTGGGGCTCATAGAATTGGACCCCCTGGTCCAATCGTTTTGAAACTTGGGGGATATTTTGGGGAGAGGCACTAGATGCTGTACTGAAAATTTGGTGCCTCTACCTCAAAAAACACCCCCCCCCAGAGGCCCAGATACCCGCGGATCAATTCTCCATTATTTTCTATGGGAATAAATCTCCATAGGGAATAATAGAGTTCCCAGCAGACATTTCCCTCCCCTTCCCCCACTTTCTGACAACCCTGAAGCGGGGGGAAAGCCTCCAAACCAGAGGATCCCTGCCCCCACCTGGGGATTGCAACCCTAGTTAGAGGTGGAGAGAGAGACTGGAGAAATGTTCAGTCCAGCTTTCCGTTTTAACTTCTGTACATGTCTGAAAGGGGCCCCTAACCTGTTTGAGCCTTGGGGCTCTTTTTCAAACACTGACACAATCACAAAGCCGCTTGCCACAATATGGCTGCCATAAGAGGGGGAGCCAGCCACAAAACGGCAGTTGCAATTGACCTTCAGTCATGCAGTGGAGATCTTTATGCTGGCAGCTGCCACGAAAGCAACATTTTAAAAAATATCAATGGCCAATCAAATCTCCAGTGGCCAGTCAGAAGTCTTGCTGAGCAAAAGCTCCATCTGGCCCCACCAACTTTCTACAAACACCTGGGGGCACCAGGAAAGGGGTCGTCAGCAGGGCTATTTTTGTAGCTGGAACCCCTTTGCATATTAGGCCACACCTTCCTGATGTAGCCAATCCTCCAAGAGCTTACAGGGCCTATTGTTAAGCTCCAAGAGGATTGGCTACATCAGGGGGCGTGGCCTAATATGCCAAGGATTTTCAGCTACAATAATTATCCCGGGCAGGGCTTTTTTTTTGTAGCAGGAACTCCTTTGCATATTAGGCCACACACCCCTGATGCAGCCAATCCTCCAAGAGCTTACAGTAGGTCCTGTAAGAAGACCCCTGTAAGGAATTCTAGCAGGACCTCCTTTGCCTATTAGGCCACACACCCCTGATGTAGCCAATCCTCCTGGAGCTCACAGCAGGCCCTGTGAGAAGAGCCCTGTAAGGAATTCTAGCAGGACCTCCTTTGCATATTAGGCCACACACCCCTGATGCAGCCAATCCTCCTGGAGCTTACAGTAGGCCCTGTGAGAAGAGCCCCGTAAGGAATTCTAGCACGACCCCTGATGTAGCCAATCCTCCTGGAGCTTACAGTAGGCCCTGTGAGAAGAGCCCTGTAAGGAATTCTAGCATGACCTCCTTTGCATATTAGGCCACACACCACTGATACAGCCAATCCTCCAAGAGCTTACAGTAGGCCCTGTGAGAAGAGCCCTGTAAGGAATTCTAGCAGGACCTCCTTTGCCTATTAGGCCATACACCCCTGATGTAGCCAATCCTCCTGGAGCTGACAGCAGGCCCTGTAAGAAGCTCTTGGGAAGATTGGCTACATCGGGGAGGGGGTGTGGCCTAATATGCAAAGGAAGTTCCTGCTACAAAAAGAGCCCTGGACGGACTGATTCCAACTACTAATGAACCGGCTTTGTAAGAAGAATAATGTGCATAAAACTGTAATAATGTAGATGACCACAGGCATAGACCTATTTAAAAGGGGATTAGAGAGATTTGTGGAAGACAAGTCTATTAATGGCTACCAGCCAGGGCTTTTTTTGTAGATTCCTGTCAAGCATCGATATTTCTCAATAATCAGTCTTTCGTTATTGAATCAAAAGTTGCTTTATTGTAGGAACTCCATAGCTTTGCCAAGGACAGAATCCTTGGAAGTAATGACATATACAGTTTCAAGCAGTTACTTTATAGGATAGCTTCAAAGGATAACATACAGATGCAATTTGTTTCACGGGCTCAAAGGCTACTACATAGTATCTCTTTCATTGCTAAGGAACGCAAGCTAATAAAAACATCTCCCTTTCTCACACTTTCTCTGAGAGCAGATAAGACCTGGCTGTGTGAATCTGGGGGAGAGGCACATTACACCGTTGCTAGCAAGGCTAACCTGAACATCTTTGGACCGGATGGATTTATTATGCACCCTTTGGTTGTAAAGGAGTGGGGAGCAGGCTAAGGTGGTGTTCTGCTCTATGTCTTGTGGACTATCATGGCACACAGAAATATGCATGCTTGACAACTCCTTTGCCTATTAGGCCACACACCCCTGATGTAGCCAATCCTCCTGGAGCTTACAGGGTCCTTAGTACAAGGCCTATTGTAAGCTCCAGGAGGATTGGCTACATCAGGGGTGTGTGGCCTAATATGCAAAGGAGTTCCCGCTACAAAAAAAGCATCATGTCTTCAGGCATCATGGCACCCATGGGGAGCACACTGAGTCCCTCAGATATAGAGTCTTGAGATGCAACGGATTCAGAAAAAGAATTCCTTCTGCGCCTATCTTCTCCCATCCTGCCAGATACCTTTATTTTCCCTTATCGTCATTTATTGCTGATGTTCACACTCCAAACGGTTCCTTTACGAGAACATCAGCATTTTTTTTTTTTTAATCCCGGAGAACGATTCATGTTGAAGTTGGGAGGATTAAACAATACGTTATCTCAAACACTGGTGATCGCTTCAGGTGAAAGGCAGCCCATTTGCAGGGGACACCTTGATGCTTAAGTTATGCAAGGGCCAGAGGCTGTAAAGGGAGGAAAAAAACCTTTCCCACCCAACCCCCTTTTATCAGGCCCACTTCTCTAATGTATTATAAATTATTACCTTTCTCAGCTGGCATCCCAACGCCGCTGATACTCTGAAGTGCGGTTTGCTTTTCCCACAAAAGGCTTTAAAAAATAACTGCTCGAGAAATCGGTGGGGTCGAGAAACTGCCTGAAGTGAATGGGTGGGTAGCAGAAAAGGAGAGCCAGAAGCTATACCTGAACTTTTCAAGAATTTGCAGCCTGGTAGACAGAGACTTCTACCCAGGGGTGTCAAACAGGCAGTTCGGGGGTCAAATCAGGCCCCCGGAGGATTCCTTTCAGAGCCCCGAGCCACGGGCTGTCATCTGCTTCCTTCTCCCTCTCTGTTGTTTCCTTCTGCGTAACAATTTGCTTTGCAAGGCTTGCTCGATTGCACATGAGCTACAGAGCAAAACCTCTATTTTCTCCATTGGCTGAGGCTCCCCCCCAGCTTGAAGTGAATGGGTGGGTAGCAGAAAAGGAGAGCCAGAAGCTATACCTGAACTTTGCAAGAATTTGCAGCCTGATGGACGACGACTTCTACCCAGGGGTGTCAAACATGCAGTTCGGGGGCCAAATCAGGCCCCTGGAGGGCTCCTATCAGACCCCCGAGCAACTAACTGTCATCTGCTTCCTTCTCCCTCTCTGTTGCTTCCTTCTGCATAACAATTTGCTTTGCAAGGCTTGCTCGATTGCACAGGAGCTGCAGAGCAAAGCCTCTATTTTCTCCATTGGCTGAGGCTCCCCCCCCCCAGTCTCCTGGATCCCATGGAAGGAAAGAGCCAGAGCTTCCTTTGCCCAGTTTCCTGGATCCCATGGGAGAAACACAAAGAAAGCTTCTTTAAGACCAACGAGCGCTAACATTTTAAGCATGTTTTAAGTTTAAACAAACAAAAAAAATACACGTCTTTGTCTATATTCTTTATAGAATTTATATCTCTGCTACCTAATTTTAAATAGGGACACACATGGCCCGGCCCAACATGGTTCGGCCCAACCCGACATGGCCCCGCCCAACCAGGTCTCAGTTATGTCAGATCCGGCCCTCATAACAAATGAGTTCAACACCCCTGATCTACCCCAACTTACCTTTGTTAGAACCATAGAGTTGGAAGGGACCTCCAGGGCCATCTAGTCCAACCTCCAGCACAATGCAGGGAATTCACAGATATTTCCTCCACACACCTCCAGAGACCCTTGCTCCATGCCTAGAAGATGGTAAAAAACCTCCAGGGTCCTTGGTCAAATTGGCCTGGAGAAAAATTGCTGTCTGGTCCCAAAGTGTCAATCAGCATTTCCCTGGGTGTGTAACAAAGGGTCACAAGAACTAAGCATGGATGTAAGTCTTCCTGCCCTCCCGCTGAACTCCATCCCCGCTACAGACTCCACCTTCTCTCACAGCCAGTTTGGTGCAGTGGTGAATTGTGCGGACTCTTATGTGGGAGAACCGGGTTTGATTCCCCACTCCTCCACTTGCACCTGCTGGAATGGCCTTGGGTCAGCCATAGCTCTTGTAGGAGTCCTTGAAAGGGCAGCTTCTGAGAGAGCTCTCTTAGCCCCACTTACCTCACAAGGTGTCTGTTGTGGAGGAAGAAGATAAAGGAGATTGTAAGCTGCTCTGAGACTCTGATTCAGGGAGAAGGGTGGGGTATAAATCGAATCGAATAAATAAATCTGTGGTCTTCTTCTTCTCATAATCTGCCTAATTCACAAGATCCACATTGCTGTCAGATGGCCATCTAGCTGTCAGAACTTGGACGAACTTCAGACGAGTCCAATACTTGTTACAAGTTAGGATCTTTATTGAAGAACTACAGTACTAGAGCGACTAAATAACAGTAATGCCAACTCCTGGCAGTTGGTTACATTTTATGCCATCAGTAAAGCACAATAAAGCAATCATTCACACGGTTTCAAACAAGCATTTCTTCTTCCCAGACTCCGTTATCAGAAGGGAGGATGCTCCCCTGTTGTGAAGGCCAAACGGCCTGTCTTCAAAGGGCACCTGTGGATGTTAAGCAGAGACTATCTGTCGCCTGCCCTATTGCCCTAAATATTTGGCATAGCACAGGGGCCAGGGTTAATTGCAGTGGTCAGGCATTCTATGTTATTACTAAGGTACAGCATGGAGTCGGTTTGGCTAAGGCACATAAAGCAAAAGTTACAAGTTCTGACACTAGCCTCTGCTTAAAAACTTCCAAAGAAGCCCACCAGCTCTCGAGGAAGCCTGTTCCACTGAAAAACCGCTCTAACGGTCAGGAAGTTCTTCCTAGTGTTGAGATAAAAACTATTTTGATTTAATTTCAATCCATTGGTTCTGGTCCAGCCTTCTGTACCAACACCTAAATGATAGCCCTTCATGTATTTGAAGTCAGTGATCTCTCCAGGCTAAACATCCCCAACTTCTTCATCCTTTCTTCATAGGACTGGATCTCCAGACCCCTCACCATCTTTGTCACCCTTTTCTGGACCCGTACCAGCTTGCCTACATCTCTCTTGTTTTTAGCATGTTTGTTTATTTTGCTTGGCTCTGTTTTTAATGATGGTTCATATTCTCAAGGAACATTGATATCCTTTTGTCAGTATTTTCTTTCAAGGCTGCCACTCATTGGTCCCCATTGTCTCTCTCAAAACCGACACGGGCTAATGCTAATTGGTATGCGAGATAAATATTGTTTTGCTTGATTTTTTTTATTACTTTTTTTTTAAATAATAGCAACAAAGCTCGCAAAGATCATTTAAGTATTCATGTAATAAGTTGTGGCCTTTTACACCATTTAGGAAGCTGACGATCCCTCGCCTGTTAACGCGAGTCCACTTAAGCGCGTCAATCTTTGAAGGCGCATCTTTGACCTTTCGTCTAATTAATGATTTGTTCATCTGACAACCACAACTGCGTCCTGTAAGTGGATGTTTTGTTTCCCGCTGGAACCGGAATTGGGATCGGCTCTCTCACTCGCCATCGTGAAAACGGGAGACATTTGTAAGTTGTACAAACTTAATGGATAACCACAAGCGCAGAGGTCATGGAGTTGGCCTCCACCATTTGTAACAGGAAGCGTTCGGTACGTACTCTGGTTCAGAAAGGTCATTACAATGTGGCCAACCTTCTACCATCAGCCCAGGAAAGCTTTATTTGAATCTGCGTTGTATTTTACTCCCAGGGCTGCTTCTTTTAACTAAATATGCCAAGGACTGAAGCTAGGGCCTTCTGCTTACAGGGCAGATGGTTTACCACTGTGCTATGGACTATGGACTCTCAAGAGCCCCATGGTGCAGAGTGTTAAAGCTGTGGTACTGCAGTCCTAAGCTCTGCTCACGACATGAGTTCGATCCCTAGTGGAAGCTGGGTTTTCAGATAGCCAGCTCGAGGTTGACTCGGCCTTCCATCCTTCCGAGGTTGGTAAAATGAGTACTCAGCTTGCAGGGGGGAAAGCGTAGATAACTGGGGAAGGCATAAGAACATAAGAGAAGAAGAAGATATTGGATTTATATCCCGCCCTCCACTCCGAACAGTCTCAGAGCGGCTCACAATCTCCTTTACCTTCCTCCCCCACAACAGACACCCTGTGAGGTGGGTGGGGCTGGAGAGGGCTCTCACAGCAACTGCCCTTTCACGGACAACCTCTGCCAGAGCTATAGCTGACCCAAGGCCATTCCAGCAGGTGCAAGTGGAGGAGTGGGGAATCAAACCCGGTTCTCCCAGATAAGAGTCCGCACACTTAACCACTACACCAAACTGGCTCTCCATGTTGGAGAAGCCATGTTGGATCAGGCCAATGGCCCATCCAGTCCAATACTCTGTGTCACACTGTGGCCAAAAAAAAACAAAACCCAAGTGCCATCAGGAGGTTCACAAGTGGGTCTAGAAGCCCTTCCACTTTTCACCCCTCCCCAAGCACCAAGAATACAGATCATCACTGCCCCAGACAATGGCAATGGCATGGCAAACCACCCCGTAAAAAAGTCTGCCGTGAAAACATTGTGAAAGCAACGTCACCCCAGAGTCAAAAAGGACTGGTGCTAGCACAGGGGACCTTTCCTTTCCTTATGGATTATTCCTAATGACTCATATCCAGGGCTTTGTGTGTGTGTGTAGCAGGAACTTTTTTGCATATGAGGCCACACCCTCTGATGTAGCCGATCCTCCAAGGGCTTACAGGGCTCTTCTTACAGGGCCTGCTGTAAGCTCCAGGAGGATTGGCTACATCAGGGGGGTGTGGCCTAATAGGCAAAGGGGGTCCTGCTAGAATTCCTTACAGGGCTCTTCTCACAGGGCCTGCTGTCAGCTCCAGGAGGATTGGCTACATCAGGGGTGTGTGGCCTAATAGGCAAAGGAGGTCCTGCTAGAATTCCTTACAGGGCTCTTCTCACAGGGCCTACTGTAAGCTCCAGGAGGACTGGCTGCATCAGGGGTGTGTGGCCTAATATGCAAAGGAGTTCCTGCTGCAAAAAAAGGCCTGGTACCAAAGAAAGACCCTAAAGCAGGGGTGGGGGGTGGAGAGGAATGCACAGGAACACAGTTCCAGCTGGTTTGGCATCAGGGATGTGGCCTAATATGCAAATGAATCCCTGCTGGGCTTTTCTCTACAAAAAAGTACTATGTGAAACAATGGTGATGTCAGGGGGTGTGGCCGAATATGCAAATGAGTTCCTGCTGGGCTTTTTCTACCAAAAAGCCCCGCCCTAACGAGTTAGCAGAATTATTCTGTAATAAGTGCACCAGCAATGTAAAGGTGGAAGGCCACCTCGGGAATCTATGTGGCATTGATCTGTCTATCATAGCATTTATCTATCTTTCATTGATACAGATGTAGATTTATCTGTCAGTCAATCCGTATAGGTCCAGATCAGTCTGTCATTCTACCTATTGATATAGATTTGTGTATCGATATAGATTTATATGCAGGGGGTTATTTGTCGCAGGATGTCATTTGCATATTAGGCCACACCCCTGATGTAGCCAATCCTCCAAGAGCTCGCAGGGCTCTTCTTACAGGGCCTACTTGTAAGCTCCTGAAGGTTTGGGTACATCATAGGGGTGCAGCCTAATATGCAAAGGAGTTCCTGCTACAAAAAAACAACAACAACCTTTGCTCATACCTGAGAGCTGATCTACAGCTTTAGGAGAACAATCCCAGAAACTGGAAGTGACAGAGTCAGCTATACCATGCCAAACAATAAATGGGAGATGCTATTTCTGAATATTAAAAACTCACTGTAAATGGAGGGGGAGGGGGCTAGCATATGGTAAAGAAGGCTAGCGTAGATAGGGTTGCCAAGTCCAATTCAAGAAATATCTGGGGACTTTGGGGGTGGAGCCCGGAGACTTTGGGGGTAGAGCCAGGAGACATTGGGGGCGGAGCCAGGAGCAAGGGTGTGACAAGCATAATTGAACTCCAAGGGAGTTCTGGCCATCACATTTAAAGGGACAGCACACCTTTTAGAATGCCTTCCTTCCATAGAAAATAATGAAGGATAGGGGCACCTTCTTTTGGGGCTCATAGAATTGGACCCCCTGGTCCAATCCTTTTGAAACTTGGGAGGTATTTTGAGGAGAGGCACTAGATGCTATACAGAAAATTTGGCACCTCTACCTCAAAAACAGCCTTCCTAGAGCCCCTGA
Organism: Heteronotia binoei; assembly: GCF_032191835.1. Lineage (NCBI taxonomy): Eukaryota > Metazoa > Chordata > Lepidosauria > Squamata > Gekkonidae > Heteronotia > Heteronotia binoei. The sequence continues at coordinate 177,995,975 of NC_083226.1, forward strand.
CACCCGTGGATCAATTCCCCATCATTCCCTATGGGAATCGTTCCTGGAGGTGCATAATGGCTGTGGGGGTGGAGCTTCCCCCGCCGGCCAGCTGGCTGGGGGAGGGGGGAAGCCTGTAAAACCAGGGTATCCCCTTCTGGGACCTGGGGATTGGGAAGCCTAAGCGTAGATGTCTTCTAGCCTGGGTTTGAAGACTCTACCCCCAAACTAGTGGTTCCGGAGGACTTCAATATCCATTCAAAATCCCCCTCGGGTCGAGCTTAAGGCTTTGAGGTTGTCATGACCACCACGGGTCTGTCCTAGATTGCACTGGGCACAACGCACGAGAAAAGGCATGCCCTTTATTCATTCTGTTGTACGTAGCAGAGTTCTGGCGTTCTGCACCGTTCTCTGCTGAAAATTCGATCGGGCACTGTAGCCCCTCAGGTAGTCTGCTGAGATTAGTCTTCCACTGGAGGCTGATACGATTACATAAGGCCGTGGCCTTTTTGTTTTAGAGCATCAGAGGCAACTCTGTGGAAGCCACGGTACGGGCCTGGGATGTCACGTCCTGAGAAGCTATAGGGGGAGTCGCCAACCTAGACTCAGCGGATGTGGCTATCTCTAGAATTACAACTGATGTCCGGACAGCAGAGATCAGTGCCCCTGCAGAATATGGCTGCTCTGGAGGGTTCTCTCAGAAGAAGGAGGAGGAGGAGAAGGAGAAGAAGACATTGGATTTATATCCTACCCTTCGCTCTGAACGGAGAGCCAGTTTGGTGTAGTGGTTAAGTGTGCGGACTCTTATCTGGGAGAACCGAATTTGATTCCGCACGCCTCTACTTGCACCTGCTGGCATGGCCTTGGGTCAGCCATAGTAGTTAAGTGTGCGGACTCTTATCTGGGAGAACTGGGGTTGATTCCACACGCCTCCACTTGCACCTGCTGGCATGGCCTTGGGTCAGCCATAGTGGTTAAGTGTGAGGTCTCCTATCTGGGAGAACCGGGTTTGATTCCCCACTCCTCCCCTTGCACCTGCTGGCATGGCCTTGGGTCAGCCATAGCTCTGGCAGAGGTTTTCCTTGAAAGGGCAGCTGCTGTCAGTGCCCTCTCAGCCCCACCTACCTCACAGGGTGCCTGTTGTGGGGGAGGGAGATAAAGGAGATTGTGAGCCGCTCTGAGACTCTTGAGTGGAGGGTGAAATATAAATCCAATATCTTCATCTTCTTCTTCTTCTACTTCTCCACTTGCACCTGCTGGCATGGCCTTGGGTCAGCCATAGTGGTTAAGTGTGAGGACTCTTATCTGGGAGAACCAGGTTTGATTTCGCACTCCTCCACTTGCAGCTGCTGGAATGGCCTTGGGTCAGCCATAGCTCTGGCAGAGGTTGTCCTTGAAAGGGCAGCTGCTGTGAGAGCCCTCTCAGCCCCACCCACTTCATAGGGTGTCTGTTGTGGGGGAGGAAGGGAAAGGAAATTGTGAGCCGCTCTGAGACTCTTCGGAGTGGAGGGCGGGATATAAATCCAATGTCATCATCTTCTTCTGAATCTCATTCTCAGAGCGGCTTACAATCTCCTTTACCTTCCTCCCCCACAACAGACACCCTGTGAGGTAGGTGGGGCTGGAGAGGACTCTCACAGCAGCTGCCCTTTCAAGAACACCTCTGTGAGAGCTACGGCTGACCCAAGGCCATTCCAGCAGCTGCAAGTGGAGGAGTAGGGCTCAGACCCGGTTCTCCCAGATATGAGTCCTCGCACTTAACCACTACACCAAACTGAAGATGTAACAACATCCCCTGTGCCAAAGAATGTCAATGCTTCTCTGGCAGAAGGTTTTTGTTTTCCTAAACCCCTGTAAGAGGCTGCGATTAAATCACTGATGAAAAAAAGATCCTTGCCAGAGAAGAAAGTGCTGGCTAATTATAAACCTGTTTCTAATCTTCCCATTTTAGGGGAGATTATTGAAGAGATTGTGGAAGAGTCGAGATTATCTGGGTGACACATCTGCCCTTGACCTTTCTTCTGTCTTTCTTCGAACCTGACATTTGGACAGAGACCGATACCTGTGGCAGATTATCATCATTTACAAATGGATGAGCAATGAAGCATCCCACAGGCTGGTCTTTCTACTGCCTTTTAAACAGGAGATCAGAGCCCCGAGTGGTGAACATTCATTTGGATGTTCTGGCTTCTCACAAAAGCATGGGCCGATAGGAGACAGAATCGTTGAATCTATTAGTCTCAGCCTAACATAAATCTCAAGGTGAAGTTACAATGATGAGAAAAAGATTCACCTACGCTGCCTTGAGTCCATTGGAGGAAGCATTGAGCACAGATAGACAGACGGACGGATGAACAGGCAGGCAGGCAGACAGACAGACAAAGAGATGACAGACAGATGGACGGACAGACGGGTGGATGGATGGAGGACTTTTTTTGTAGCAGGGATTCCTTTACATTTTAGGCCACACACCCCTGATGTAGCCAGCCCTCCTGGAGCTTACAGCAGGCCCTGTACGAAGAGCCCTGTAAGGAATTCTGGCAGGACCTCCTTTGCCTATTAGGCCACACACCCCTGATGTAGCCATTCCTCCTGGAGCTTACAGCAGGCCCTGTACGAAGAGCCCTGTAAGGAATTCTGGCAGGACCTCCTTTGCCTATTAGGCCACACACCCCTGATGTAGCCAGTCCTCCTGGAGTTTACAGCAGGCCCTGTACAAAGAGCCCTTTAAGCTCTTGCAGTATTGGCTACATCAGGGGTGTGTGACCTATTATAGCTACATCAGGGGTGTGTGGCCTAATATGCAAAGGAGTTCCAGCTGGGGAAAAAATCCCTGGACGGAAGAAGATAGATAGATAGATAGATAGATAGATAGATAGATAGATAGATAGATAGATAGATAGATAGATAGATAGATAGATAGATAGATAGATAGATGGATGGATGGATGGATGGATGGATGGATGGATGGATGGATGGATGGATGGATGGATGGATGGATGGATGGATGGATGGATGGATGGATGGATGGATGGATGGATAGATAGATAGATAGATAGATAGATAGATAGATAGATAGATAGATAGATAGGGAGGGAGGGAGGGAGGGAGGGAGGCAGGCAGGCAGGCAGGCAGGCAGACAGACAGACAGATGAGAGAGAGAGAGAGAGAGAGAGAGAAAGAGACACAGAGAGAGAGAGAGACAGACAGAGAGAGAGAGAGAGAGAGCATTGGATTTTCATACCAACCCACATTCCCGACAAAGGACAGACTGCCCCAAGCTATCATGGGACTTGCATTCATCTCACAGGTAAGAGAAACATAAGACTGAGGCCAGTCTCATAGACCACCAGGCCCAGCCACCTGCTCAGACGCAGGCGAGCTCTCGAAGAAGAACCGGAGTGTCAGAAAGGCCCCCTTAGAGATGGTGTCGAAGGGGATAATCTGATCCTTGCGCTGCCTCGAGACAGTCGCCGAGGAGGCGGCTGTGGCTTCATCCTTCCGAAATGGCTGCTGACATGTGCTGCGGAGCTCCCAGGCAAACCGATTGCGCCCGTGGCCCATTAGGACGGGAGTGTCAGGCCCGTGCGCTGAATCTGTTCTGGCACCGCTATTATCCTCACTAATGATGTTTCCATGAAAACATAAAGATCAAGGAAAGAAAAGGGAATAACAACATCTTTCATTGTGTGGCTGTACGTCTGATAAAGTCATTAGGGAAAACAAGAAAATGGCTTTTTGATGCTGATGCTGCATAAACATGTTTTCCAGGGGAAAATGTTTTCACATTATCTTAAGAGATGAAAGAGAGAGAGTGTGTGTGTGGGGGGGGGGGGAGAGAATAAACTCTCAGACTCGGGTCTGAGGAAGTCAGAAAAGTTCTTTTTGACATTCAGAGTGACCCAAAAGTATGACAAGAGATCAAAGGAAAACAAAACAAAAAACAAAATAAAGCAGCCTCGTGAACTTACAGGAAGTTCCCACAGGAAGTGACAAGAGGTCGCTCTAGGAATTGCTGGGAACTTTGTGGTTTTACCACAGAATTACCAGTGAGCTAGAGCTAACATCTGGGATCCCTCTAGGAATTGCTGTGACTATTGTGGGTTTATCATAAAGTTCACAATGATTCCTAAATGTACCCTTTGTCGTTTCCTAAATGAACTTCCAGTAAGTAAATGAAGTTCTGTGTTTTTTTTTTTTTAATCTTCTCCCATGACACTGTGGCTCCCCCACAATCCTCTCACCAGTACCCAGGAACTGTCTCGCAACCCTGCTGTTGGTTAGATTTCATAAAATCATAGAATTGGAAGGGACCTCCAAGGTCATCTAGTCCAACCCCCTGCACAAATATCTCCCCCCAAATTCACAGGATCTTCATTGCTGTCAGATGGCCATCCAGCCTCTCTTTTAAAACCTCCAAGGAAAGAGATCCCACCACCTCCCAAGGAAGCCTATTACACTGAGGAATCGCTCTAACGGTCAGGAAGTGCTTCCTATTATTGAGCCGGAAACTCTTTTGATTTAATTTCAGCCCATTGGTTCTGGTCCTACCTTCTGGAGCCACAGAAATGTTAGAATGTTAGAAATGCATTGAGACAGCAGCCAAGAAGGTCAGAACACCTGCTCCGGCTGCAATGCCACTGAGGATGTTCTCCGCAGCTGAGAACGAAACGTCTGGAAGAAAAACTTTCTCCAGTAGAACACGGTACTTGAGCCCGAAAGATTCTACAAACCCTAATGCATTTGATTTAATTTAATTTATCTCTCAGCCCCACCAAGAAGAAGGAGGAGGAAGAGGAAGAGGAGAAAAAGATGACTGCAGATTTATACCCCGCCCTTCTCTCTGAATCAGAGTGGCTTACAATCTCCTTTATCTTTTCCCCCCACAACAGACACCCTGTGAGGTGGGTGGGGCTGAGAGGGCTCTCACAGCAGCTGCCCTTTCAAGGACAACTCCTGCGATAGCTATGGCTAACTCAAGGCTATTCCAGCAGGTGCAAGTGGAGGAGTGGGGAATCAAACCCGGTTCTCCCAGATAACAGTCCACACACTTAACCACTACACCAAACTGGCTCTCAGTTGTGGGGAGGGGAAGGGGGGAAAAGATTTGTAAGCCACTTTGAGACTCCTTTGGCTATCAATTCTCCATTATTCCCTATGGGAATCGTTCTCCATAGGGGATAATAGAGTGCCCAGTAGTCATTTTCCCCCTCCTTTCTAAAGCTTTCTAAAGTGGGGGGGGGGCTCCAAACCGGGGAATCCCCTGCCCCCTCCCTCTCTCTTTCACACACACACACTTACTGGGTCTGGTTCCTCCACAACTTTACTTGCTCTGAAAACGAAAGCGAAACAAACGGAGGGTCTGTGCTCTAACGAAACTGCTGCTGACCCTTCCACATGAAGCGCTTCCTGTTTCCTGCTCAACTTTAAAGGCACACATTTTAAAAATGGACCTGTTTGCAGGTTTCTAAACCTTCCATAGCTCTAGAGGTACATGGTGACTGTGGGGGTGGGGCTTCCCCCCACCAGCCAGCTGGCTGGGGGTTGGGGGAAGCCTATAAAACTGGGGGATCCCCCGCTGGGACCTGGGGATTGGAAAGCCTATCTTTCTCCGATGTTGCCTCCTGACACTGTGATTCAGAGGCTGACTGCCTCTGAATGAAGACGTTCCCTTTAGTCACCGTGGCTAAACTTGAACTAGTATGGGCTAGATCTCTAGCCAGCCAAGCTTGATCAGGGATCTCCTTTCTTGCATCGGGTTGCTTTTGGCTGGGGTGGGGGGGGCATATACTAATGAACTCCACCACCTATTTTTCTACAAAATGACCCCTGTGTATGACGCTACAGAAAGAAGAAGCTAGGGGGTTAAAGAAGCACAGTGTTTAAGGGAGAAAGGATAAAGGAACAGAGAGCTTTGAAAGCAGATAGAAGCAGACAAGCTTTCTGGGGAATTCCAAATTGGCCTTGTCAAAGGTTGTCCCACACCTGAGTCTCGGCAAGCTGAGTCATTCTACATGAGTACTGTTTGCACCTGAGCTCCACTGTAAGTCTGGGTAGGAGTTCCTCTAGAGGATTTTCTATTTAGGCAATCCACTTGACAAGGAAGAAAGGAAAGTGAGTCCCATCCGTTGAGAGCATCCTTAACTAGGTCAGACTGACTGAGAGAGTTAGAGGGACTGTGTGTCACTGTGGATTCTTTCACCGCAGCTGACTACCTGTGCACACAACAGAAGACAAACCACTTGCATACAAACTCCCCTAAATAAATGCTTTGCATTAGAACTAACATTCCCAGACTAGGTGTTACGGCATCCGCAGGTCTGACTTGTGGCTGCAGATGGTATTTTAGAGCAGGATTCAGCCATAAAATGGTGTTGTGTCCATGCATCAGAATAGTGGCCATCGGAAGAAGAAGGAGGCGGAGGAGGATAAAGTGAATATATTTATTAAGAGTCCAATAAAGTCTTCATCCTACGTAATACAATTCACAAAAGAAGAAAAAGAAGATTTATACCCCACCCTTCTCTCTGAATCAGAGCGGCTTACAGTCTCCTATAGGTGGGGCTGAGAGGACTCTCACAGCAGCTGCCCTTTCAAGGACAACCTCTGCCAGAGCTATGGCTAGCCCAAGGCCATTCCAGCAGCTGCAAGTGGAGGAGTGGGGAATCAAACCCGGTTCTCCCAGATAGGAGTCCACGCACTTATCCACTACTCCAAACTGACGAAGAAGACGAAGGAGAAGAGGAGAAGAAGAAGAGGAAGATTATATAGTGAGTTCAGTCAGCTTGAAGTAAGCAAGAACGTTTATTGAACAAGAGCAGAACTGAGCACAAACAGACGATACCACTCCTTATATCCATTTGGCCTGAGTTAAGCACACCCCCTTATGTGGACAGCAATCCACCCCACTGGTCTCTCCAGGATGTTTCATTTGCATTTCCTGAGGTAAATGCCTTGCGTCCCAATTGGTTGGTTCTGAAAGAACAGCCAATCAGGATGTAGGCACCCGTACCCTGGAGGGCGATGAACTATGCTTCAAGGTTAACTGACAAACCAGCAGTCAAAACAACCAATACACAACAAGGAAGGAGACATTTTTCTCCAGGGGAACTGATCTCTGTAATCCTGAGATCAGCTGTATTTCTGGGAGATCTCCAGGCCCTACCTGGAGGCGGACAGGTGGGAGTTTGAAAAAGCAAGCCTGATTTAGTTTCCATACAGGCCGGTCCCGATTTAGTTCACCTCCCGTTCTCCGTCTTTTGGAACATAATTGCCATGCAGCCTATGAACTCGTAAGCTTGAAAGAGCTATTCAGACTTTGAAATCATTACAGTCACTGATCAATCATTGCCGCAAATAGAGTTGCTATAAATAAAAAGTCCAAAACATTAATGGCTGTAACCTAATATTAGGCATGATGGCACGCGTTTCCAGGTATCCTTGTTGTGTAACAGCACGACCCAGTTAGTCTGTCGACTGGGCATCTTGCCATCTTAAAATCTTCGCCAAGGTGAAAGAGGTTTGTGCAGTTAGAAGAGGCTGGTGAGTGGGCACAACAGAGGACAGGTGTTTGGCAAGACAGCTTTTTAATTTTTTTTCTTATTTACTTTAGATTTATATGCCACCCACTCCTTGAGCGGACTCTGGGCAGCTACAGCCACGGCGGAGCAATGCAAATGCAATTATAAAAGATAAAACACATATCAACAATTTAAAGCTACATTATTAGGTGCTATAAAAAGATTTCGTAACGAAGGCGGCGTCTCCCTATCTCGGCTCTCTGTTCCTTATATTACTCTATTTGTGGTATCGCAGATGATATTGTTCAGCGACGTAACAATGGCAGCCCCCTCCCACGTTAGTTGTTGTAGGCCTGAAAGAAAAGTTTAGGTTTACAAACCCTGCGGAACTGGGAGAGGTCCCGCAGGGCTATTGTGGCCTCTGGGAGAGCATTCCATAACATCGGTGCCGCCACTGAGAAGGCCCTAGAGAAACTATAGGTTTCTTAGCATACAGCTATGTAAATAAAAAAAAAACTGCTAACAGACATTTTAAACAACAAAACTGTAATGTAGAGGTCAGTGGTGTTCTGACAAAGCTTGCACGTAGAACTTCAAATAGACAAGAGCATGTAGCAAAAAGACATTCACAGAAGACAGTTCAAAAACAGTCTTTCCAAAGAGTAACAATATTCCAGTATTTAGTTTATGGAACTAAAAGAAGCCCTTCTAAAGACGTCTGTTCTAGATAACAAGACGTCTTTCTTCAGTTTGGAGGCTTATTTATCACTGGAACCCAATCTTTACAGTACATTCACAGGAGACCAACAAGGTTCAGAGCATGTCTGTTAGAGAACCTGGAAATCATTGGGTATGAATCATTCTTCTTTTCTTCTGGTTGCTGAATTCCCTACCCTTTCCAGAGTGTTGGACTGGATGGACCATTGGCCTGATCCAACATGGCTTCTCTTATGTTCTTACGTGACACAGAATGTTGGACTGGATAGGCCATTGGCCTGATCCAACATGGCTTCGCTTATGTTCTTATGTGACACAGAGTGTTGGACTGGATGGGCTATTGGCCTGATCCAGCATGGCTTCTCTTATGTTCTTATGTGACACAGAATGTTGGACTGGATGGGCCATTGGCCTGATCCAGCATGGCTTCTCTTCTGTTCTTATGTGACACAGAGTGTTGGACTGGATGGGCCATTGGCCTGATCCAACATGGCTTCCCTTATGTTCTTATGTGACACAGACTGTTGGACTGGATGGGCCATTGGCCTGATCCAACATGGCTTCTCTTCTGTTCTTGCCTTTCATCTCAGTGGGTGGGGTTAGGCTTAGCAAAGCACCTTATATATCATGGTTAAACCCTAATTGGGGGAATCATCCCACCAAGTCTCTCTGTTAAACATAGGGTCATGGAATTGGGGCAATGCAAACCATCTAGCCCAGCCCCCTGCTCAAAGGCAGGATCAGCCTAAGCATTCCTTACAATTGTTTTTCCAGCTGCAGCCTGATGACTGCCAGGGAGGGGTTCCCAGCACACTTGTACTGCCCCAGGCAAGGCACGCCAACCCCTGTCTTCCCACCCACTGTGCACCCTCCCCCCATATGCTGCCCGGCCACCCCTGTCAGGAAGGGTTGAGTGGCTCCTCTCCAGCCTACCTATTTCCCTTGGCAGCAGAGGCAACAGCAGCTGACTAAGGCAGAAAGAAGCGGAGCAGCAGCAGGAAAGAGCCGAGAGCTCCTTCTCTATGCCCCACCTCTTGTCTTGCTAGCCAGCTTGCTTTTAGGAAGCTGTGCTGGTGGTAGGCTTGCCAATCCCCAGGTCCCAGTGGGGGTTCTTCCACTTTCCCAAGTTCCTTCCTGCCCCCAGTCAGCTGGCCGGTGGGGGAAAGCCCCGCCCCCAGAGGACTATATGCCTTTACACATCCAGAGGCTTCAGTCTCCAATTGAAAGGCTTCCTCTTGGGATGGGGTGGCTGTGTTACTTTGAGGAAGTTAGCAGCAACTCATGAGTAGAGAGGCCAATCCCCTGCTTCAGAGTTGCCAGAAACGGGGTGGGTGGGGGGGAGGGAAACTGAGCTCTTCATTATTCCTTATGTAGAGATCGATTCCTGGACTTCCGGGGTTGGAAAATGCCGAGTTTAATTGCTTCTCAGAAGGGGAGCAGGATGGGGCTTCAGTTCAGGGTAGTGGAGGGCAATTTAATGCCTACTGCCTACTTTTCTCAGTCAGAGATCAGTTCAAGATATTCACAGGAAACTCTGCGGAGATTTACCTTGGCTAAAAGGGAGTCCCGGGCGGGGGGGGCTCCATTGAGGCTTTGAGGGGTCTCCAGAGACGAGTTGCCTATTCATCATCTGCAGAAGTTTCCAGAGTCATTTATTTGACATAATCTCGACAGGATCCTAACCTTCTTTGAGACTGCTAAACATCTAAAGCTATACAAGACTGGTGTTGGATCTGGATAACTGCAGAAAAAGGTACTGATGACTATCTTCATTCCGAGACTATTTAAAGTTAAACAAAATAAAATCAGAAGGTGGGAAATAGAGATTCAGAAAGCTTGGAAGAAGAAGGGGAGAAGGGGCAAAATTTGAACTTTGTAAATTTAAAGGACAGTGCTAGAAAGTGGAAAGGAATTTATTGTTTTGTCTACTTGTGGTTTTGGTGAAAAAGCCCCATCGTCACAGATTTGCAGTTTTCACAGTCAACACAGGAAATGCGTCAAACATTGTGAGATCTTTTTACTAGTGAAAACGGGATTTGGTGGCAAGAAAAGCAGGAAGTGTCGGATGGTAGAGGGAAAATCATTGAAGCAGCTAGCCTACTCTAGGACTATAATATCATAGAAAAACATCAACGGCCATTGCTAGGATGTCAAAATTTAAACAAAGTTTTTAAAGTGTTCGAGACATTAAAAATTGGTGAAGCTGACAGAGGTGACAATTATAAGGTAAATACTATTGGGCATTATCGCTGATAATTATTTTAGAAGCCTTTTGAAGGAAATTTTTTTTAAAGGGAAGCAGAAAGTTGCGATCGCCATTTTGGAAGAAATAAAAACTTTAAAAATTAATATCTGAGCCCAGGAGGCTCTGAGGACGGCAAAATTAGGCTTATTGAAAAGGGCAAGCCTTATTCTATCAAACCTGATAGAGGTCAAAATTTTTGGAGTTTTTTTTTAAATATCAGAGCATAAAACCCGTGCAAGGACTGCCTCAATAGAGAAAATGCAAGAGCAATTAGAAGCAATGGAAGCCAGGATGATGAAAGGGGTGAGAGACATGATAACTGCTTCTAAAAAAGAAATTAGAAAAGACATTGAAGAGCTGAGGAAAGATATAGAAGATCTCAGAAATGAGACTGTGGTAACATCAAAGAAAGTGCAAGAGGTAGAAGAGAGAATGAAAGAATATGATTCCACCTTGCTAAAAATGCAAGAAAAGGTGGCAATTCATGACTGCAAATTGTTGGAAACCCAGATACGTCTGAGAGGAGTACCTGAGGATGAAGAGACTGATTTGAAAGGATATATACTAAGAATAATTGCAGAATTTTTGGAGGAAGATCCTGAAGGAACTAGAAGCATGTATTACTATATGTATAGAGTGAACTCACTATATGCCAAGAAAAATATTCTACCAAGAGATGTGGTTATAAGATATATGACAAAAGAAATGGTGGGAAAAATCTTGTTTTTTTTTTTGAAAAGACATTGATAGTGCGAGGCAGCAGAGTAAGAATCATGACAGAATTGCCAAGACAAGTGATAAATGACAGAAAAGCATACAAAAAATTGACAGAAAAACTACGTGACAATAAAATGAGGTATAGATGGATAATACCTGAAGGTCTGAGCTTTGAGCTGCAAGGAAAAAGGATTACAATTACAAGCACACAGGAACTGCGTAGGTTTTATGAAGAACATAAAGAATTTGCACCATGATGGATTACAAAATATTATCTTGGAATGTAAATGGACTAAATTCACCACAAAAAAGAAAGGCAACGTTTCATTGGATTAAAAAGCAAAATTGTAATGTAGTTTGTTTACAAGAAGTGCATATCAAACAAAAGGATTACAAATTTTTATGGAATAAACAACTGGGACTAGAATTTTATTAATTGGCTGAACAGAAGAAAAGGGGAGTGATTTTCTATATATTAAACAAGAATTGGAGCCAAAATTAGTGTTTAAAGATAAAGATGGAAGATTTGTAGCAGTAGAAATAATATTAAATGCAAAAAAACAAGTTGTTATTGGGATTTTATGCACCAAATGGTGCAAAGGATGCTTTTTAAAAAGACATTATACAACAATTTGATGAACTGACTTATGACCAAGTTTTGATAATGGGGAACTTTAATGGAACAATTAAAAACACACTGGATAGGTCTGGGGGGGGAAATAATAAGGAAGGAAAGTTGCCAAAGTCCTTTTTTTGAATTGGTCAAAAAAGGAAATTTGGAGGATATATGGAGGAAATTTAATCCTGAAGTGCAGGACTATACCTTTTTTTCAGCAAGACATAAAACTTTTTCCAGAATTGACATGTTGTGGGGCACTAAAGACTTAGGCCTTATAACAAAGAAAATAGAGCTTTTACCTAAAATTGGGGCTGACCATAACCCAATAATGTGGATTACAAAATTGTCTAAGAAGTTGAGAAGATGGAGATTGAATGAAGATTTACTACAGAATAAAGAAATAGTGACATCTCTTGAAAATGAAACTAAAGCTTTCTTCCAAATAAACAATAAAGAGGATATAGAATTTCAGACGGTCTGGGATGCTTATAAAGCAGTAATGAGATGGATATTGATTACATTGAATAACAAAGATAAGAGGGCAAAAGAAAAACAGATGTTGGGCATTCAAAATGAAATAAAGAAAAAAGAAGGGGAACTGAGAAAAAGGTCAGGGAAAAAGAAAATTATAAGGGAGATTACAATATTGCAAATGCAAATGAGGCATTTGTTAAATAAAGAACTGGAATGGAATCTGAAAAGATTGCAGCAGAAATCTTTCGAGGGAGCAAACAAACCCGGAAAATATTTGGCTTGGCAACTGAAGAAAAAGAGAGAAAGTAAATTATTAATAAAATTGTGGTGGATGGAAGAGAGGTGGTAGATCAAGAAGGAATAAAAAGAGAATTCTTTAAGTATTATGCCAAGTTATTTAAAGGTGTTAAAATAAGGAAAGAAAAGATGGATGAGTACTTACAAAAGATAAAAATAGCACCCTTAGCAGAAAATATGCGAAAAGTTTTGAACGATCCAATTGAAAAAAATAGAAACTGAAGCAGCAATTAATGCAATGGAAAATGGAAAAGCACCTGGGCCAGATGGATATACAGCTAAATTTTTTAAAACCCTCAAAGAGGAGTTAATCCCGAAACTTCAGAAATTGATGAATATGATAAGAACAAAAGGTAAAATTCCAAATAGGTGGAAGAAAGCTGTTATTTCATTGATTCCAAAGGAAGATAGAGATGTTACGAATGTAAAAAATTATAGACCAATTTCATTATTAAATAATTACTATAAAATATATACAAGAATCTTGGCAGAACAGTTTAAACAATATTTGATAAACTTTATAAAGGAAGATCAAGCAGGGTTTCTTCCTAAAAGGCAAATAAGAGACAATATGAGAATTGTTGTAGATATTGTAGAATATTATGAAAGACATCCAGACAAGGAAGTAGCATTGTTCTTTGCGGACGCAGAGAAAGCATTTGACAATTTAAATTGGGATTTTATGTTTGCAGTAATGGAGAAAATGGAGCTGGGAGAAAGCTTTATAAGAATGATAAAAGTAATATATACTGAACAACGTGCAAGGCTATGTACAAATGCTGATCTTACAGAAGACATGATAATTAGTAAAGTTGTCCACTTTCCCCACCGTTGTTTATAATGACTCTTGAAATATTACTGATGGAGATCGATTCCTGTAGGGTATAATGGGGAATTGATCTGGAGGTTTCGGGGGCACTGGGGGAGCTGTTTTTTGAGGTAGATGCACCAAATTTTAAGTATAGTATTTAGTGCCTCTTCCCAAAGTACCTCCCAAGTTTCAAAACGATTGTGCCAGGGTGTCCAATTCTATGAGCCCCAAAAGAAAGTGCCCCTATCTTTCATTATTTCCTATGGAAGTAAGACATTTAAAAAGGTGTGCTGTCCCTTTAAATGTGATGGCCAGCACTCCCTTGGAGTTCAATTATGCTTGTCACACCCTTGTTCCTGGCTCTGCCCCCAAAGTCTCCTGGCTCCACCCACAAAGTCTCCTGGCTCCACCCACAAAGTCCCCTGGCCCACCCCCAAAGTCCCCAGATATTTCTTGAATTGAACTTGGCAGCCCTAGCTGGTGGCTCAGCAGCCTGCGGGAAGAGGGTAGGGGCAGGAGGGGTTCCCAGCACCCTTGTAGGGATGCTCCGGGCCTGTTCACCACCTCCATAAGCGGTTGATTCTACTGCCTGTGTTCATGTGCTTATACCCCTCTGCTAGTAACTGAAGCTCGCCTTGTTGATTTGCCAGACGCCGAGTACCTGCGCACAGACACAAGAATTATGCTCCCCCGTCTCTCCGTATTCGAACTCTGTGATGCTAGTCTAGCTGCGTCATTTACGGGATCTTTTATCCTGTCTGACTGAATTGGATTTTCTTTTTTCTTTTTTTAATATGCAGCAATCTGCCTTGGGGAAGGCAGCCTAGAATAGCCTGCTCATGTCAGTTCTCAGAAGCTAAGCAGAGTCAGCACTTGGATGGGAGACTGCCGAGAAAGACTCTGTAGAGCAGGGGTGGCCTACGGTAGCTCGCCAGAAGGTTTTCTTTGCCTACAACTCCCATCAGCCCCAGCCAGCATGGCCAATGGCAGGGACTGATGGGAGTTGTAGGCAAAAAAACATCTGGAGATTTACCGTTGGCCACCCCTGCTGTAGAGGAAGGCACGGCGAACCAGCTGTGCTTCTCGCTTGCCTTGAAAGACCCTTGTTGGGGTTGCCATAAACTGGTAGTGACTCAATGGGACTTGTGACTCGATTTTATAGGAAAAGCCCGGCAGGAAGTCATTTGCATATTAGGCCACACCCCCTATGTTAACAGAAGTGACGTCACCTATTCAGTAGGTTCAGGGCTTTTTTTTTTTTAGCAGGAATGCATAGGAACGCAGTTCCGGCTGGCTTGGTGACAGGGGGTGTGGCCTAATATGCGAATGAGTTCATGCTGAGTTTGGATGGGATTCCTTTTTTTCTGCAGTGGGTCCCTCCCTAATGAATGAATTCATTTTCTACTGTGTTATGTGGAGAAAGTAGAGAAAGAAGTCCTTTTCTCCCTTTCTCACAATACAAGAACTCGTGGGCATTCGATGAAGTTGCTGAGCTGGAAGCGCGCAAGCAATGCAGATCGGTGGGGTGAACCGCCAATCCGCTATAGGCACTCACCGGTATTCTTTTTTTAAATAAAAACTGCCCAGAGTGCACGAGTCCGTGTGCACATGAGTGCGTATGCACATGACCACTAAAATGTACGGGGGGGGGGGAAACCCAAACCACACCCCAGGAATGGTGCACTACAGTCATCGGACTGTGCCAAAGCATTTCCCACGTGGTATACAGGCACTTAGCAGGAGAGCGGCTGGATGGGTTTCTGCCACTCCATTTTGAGCTGGCCCGATTTGGGATGCCTCCCATGCATTGCGAGCTGCTGATCTGGAACCAGCCCGAGACTCCTTAAAACAGAGAAAAGTAGGTATATGTTGTGTAGGTGGACTAATGTTGTGCAGCGTTCCCGCTAAGCCATGGAGTCTTGTAAGCAAAAATTCTACTTTGTGAGCTACTGGCATTAAAGTTGTGAGCCACTGCATCAATTAGTGTGCTCTGGGGCTATTTTTCCTAAGCAAAGACAAAAACGTGTGAGCTGGATGTCAAGCATGCAGGTTCAATGATGAGTCGAAGTTGATACAAGACTACGTTTATTGATAAACCGATACTTTTAGTGTAACAGATTCTTGAGAGTGATACTGCAAATACGTTGATACAATACTTTTAAGGCTTACTTCAAAAGGATTCCAAAGGGTGGGGGCGAGGGGTAGCTCTCACACATAAACTATCATAAATGTCTACATTCTCACAGCGTTATCAGGACTCTGTCCTTGCTTTCCCCAGATGTGTCGTACTCCCTACCAGGAATGTATGGGAAGGTGCTAATTACTTATTCTCAAGTTAGTTTCGTTTCTCACTACTTCTACTTTGCAAGCAATAAAACAAGAAGGGGGAGGAGAAAGAGTAACAGAGCTAGTAAAGACTGGTCCTCCCTGATACTTCACAGGCCAGTGTTATGAAGGACCCTATAACAATCAATTATCACTAGAACTTCACCATGCTTGACACTGGAGACCAAAACTCTGTGCGCTAGCTCACGCTAACTCAGTTTAGAGGGAACACTGACGTTGTGTAGTATGTGTAGGGAGGGATGGTGGCTTAATGGTACAGCATCTGCTTGGTAAGCAGAAGATTCCAGGTTCAATCCCCGGCATCTCCAACTAAAAAGGGTCCAGGAAAGTAGGCATGAAAAACCTCAGCTTGAGACCCTGGAGAGCTACTGCCGGTCTGAGTAGACAATGCTGACTTTGATGGACACTGGGTCTGATTCAGTAGAAGGCAGTTTCATGTCTTTCATGTGTTCATGTATTAATGGTGTTCCTGCCTGGCTTATTGGAGCCGGTGGACTGAGCTGAGGGACTCAGGAACAATGGGCAGTGGGATCCAAATTCCTGCTGCCCTGGTCCAATCATGGGCCTCCTGCTGGTTTGAATGAGCCAATGGAGTCCTAGCGCAGGAACCTTGAAGTGTATACCATTGGCCCAGTTCACCTGTCTCAGAGTTCAGCCGTTACTATGCTGTACTGAATAAACAGAGCCATGTTCACTACAACCACGTCTCCTCCTTGCATTGAATCCACGATATTATAGCATAAAACCCAACACCTCCTCCTCCTCCTCTTCTTCTATAAACAAAGCAGATCAACAAATCCATTCCTCCATCCATCCCTTTTCCACCTCTTCTTCTTTTATGTGAGAGGATTCTCTCGGTAAGAGCCCCGTGGCGCAGAGCGGTAAAGCTGCAGTACTGCAGTCCTAAGCTCTGCTCACGACCTGTGTTCGATCCCGGTGGAAGCTGGGTTCAGGTAGCCTGCTCCACGTTGACTCGGCCTTCCATCCTTCCGAGGTCGGTCAAAGGAGTCCCCAGCTTGCTGGTGGGGGGGGGGGCGGAGCATAGACGACTGGGGAAGGCAATGGCAAACCACCCCATAAAAAAGTCTGCTGTGAAAAGGTCGTGATGCGACGTCACCCCAGAGTCGGAAATGACTGATGCTTGCCTTTTTATTCTCTCTTTATGTGTGTCTCTGTTTTTTTCCTTCCCACAAGCTCCCAGTCCATGTTCTAATGGTCTGAGCCCCTTTATTGTAGTCTTCTCTCTATATTAATGATCGAGTGCGCTTTCTGTAGTAAAACAACATGCTCGTTTTATGATTAAATCAAAGGGCTTAATTATTTTTTTGAAGTGTCCATTGTTTATAGCCATTGTTTCAGTTAAGCACCTGAAAGTACCTATTATGTTCTGGAAAGACAGGCAGAATATCCGTGGAACAGATCTATCCCGGCCCATTGTCTTCCATTCGGGCGACATGGAGATCCACATATGCCAAATCCGTCTTTGAAAAAGGTATAATTAGGTGTCTCCCTATCTCAGACTTTCCGGAGGTGGCAGCTGAAACAATGTTTAATCAATGACAAAGAGAAAGTGCCAATTTCAGATTAACATTTTACAAAAAAATGTTATTGCAGATGAGGTCCCCATTTGAGTTAGTCCACAGAGGAGAGAACCCAACTTGGAAACGATTGTACCAGTTTAAACAGAATCCAACTTTCTTTTTAAAAGGGGGGGGGGAGGAAGTAAAATGGCACCAATTAATTAAAACTGAAAGGAATGAAAGGTTATTAATCACCCCTAAGTAAGAGAGAACAAAATGTATAGGGCTCCAAAGGAAAGGAATTCCTAAAACCTTACTCCATTTGTGTATGTTTATGGAATACGTGTCACAAGGGAGTTTTTTTTATGTAGCAGGAACTCCTTTGCATATTAGGCCACACCCCTCTGCTGTAGCCAATCCTCCTAGAGCTTACAGGTTTCTTAGTACAGGGCCTCCTGTAAGCTCTTGGAGGATTGGCGACATCAGATGGGTGTGGCCTAATATGCAAAGGAGTTTCTGCTACAAAAAAAGTCCTTTGTGTTGCCCCCCCATTTATCTCTTTAGCTTGGAGAAACGTCGACTGCGGGGTGACATGATAGAGGTTTACAAGATTATGCATGGGATGGAGAAAGTAGAGAAAGAAGTCCTTTTCTCCCTTTCTCCCAATACAAGAACTTGTGGGCATTCGATGAAATTGCTGAGCAGTCGGGTTAAAACGGATAAAAGGAAGTATACTTCTTCACCATGTTGGTCTGATCCAACATGGCTTCTCTTATGTTCTTATGTGACACATAGTGTTGGACTGGATGGGCCATTGGCCTGATCCAACATGGCTTCTCTTCTGTTCTTATGTGACACATAGTGTTGG
>NC_083226.1:178019087-178041587 GCF_032191835.1 Heteronotia binoei
GTGGTTTACAATCTCTTCTCCTTTGTCTCCCCACAACCAACACCTGTGAGGTCGGTGGGGCTGAAGGAGCTCTGAGAGAACTGCCCTTGAGAGAACAACTCCGAGGCAACTGTGACCCAGGTCACTCAGCTTGCTTCATGTAGATGAGTGGGGAATCAAACCTGGTTCTTTAGATTAGAGTTTACTGCTCCTTACCACTACACCAAATTGGACTCTTAAAAGTTGTATTGGATCGAGCCAGTGACTGATCCAGTCCAACACTTTGTGTCACACAGTGGCCAAAACCCAGGTGCCATCAGGAGGCCAGAACTCCAGGAGGCCTCCCATTGTGGCCCCCCAAGCACCAAGAATACAGAACATCACTGCCCCAGACAGAGGGTTCCATCTAGACCAGGGGTGGGGAACCTCCGTCCCGAGGGCCATATGCGGCCCTCGAGGTCACTTGGTGTGGCCCTCAGGGATTGCTGGGCTGAACCGAGCCATATGGCAGCCTCCCTGAAGCCTGGCTGGCCAGCAAGGATCGTGGGGCCCAGCTGTTGCTGTGCAGCAACCTCCCCAGGGCCAGGCAGGGATCACAGGGCCCCGATGTACTGTGCGGCAGCCTCCCTGGGGCCTGTTTGACTGGCCAGAATTGCTGCAGGGCCTGGAAAAGTTACTGTCACAGTTTGTTTTGCACTTGATAACCCCCAGAGGGTGTGGTCTAATATGCTAATGAGGGTGTTACTTAATATGCTAATATCAGGGGATGTAGTCTAATATGCTACTGAGTTCCTGCTGGGCTTTTTCTACAAAAAAGCCCTGCACCTATGCATTTGCCTAGGGCGGCGGGCTGTGTGTGTGTATGTGTGTGTGTGCCAGGTTAAGCTCTCCCCACATGACTTCAAATAGAAAAAAACAATTATTTGCATTAATATTGCTCTCCTGAATCACTGTTTTTTTAAGTTGATAATTTTTATGGCCCGTGGATGATGTTATAAATATCCATATGTCCCTCGGCAGAAAAAAGGTTCCCCACCCCTGATCTAGACCTTGTGGCTGAGATACACTTATGGACCTCTGATCCATATCCCCTCATGAAGCTATCTATGCTTGTAGTGGCCACCGCTTCATGCAGCAGTGAATTCCATATGTCCATCACTCTTTGGGTGAACAAATACGTCCTTTGACCTGCTCTAAACCAACTGCTCATTAATTCTATTGTGTGCCCATCACCAGAATCCTAAGAGCGCTTCCCTGGGAATAAGCCCCATTGACTAGACTTCAGTAGGATCCTGAGTATATTGGTTTAGGATTGCACTGTGTGAGTGCTTGTCTTGTGAAATTGGGAGGAAAGTTCTTCTTTTTCTACCTCATCTATCCTGTAATTTTATAAACCTCTGTCATGTCACCCACCAGTCATGGTTTCTCTAGGCTAAAGAGCCTTAACGTCTTTAACCTTTCTTCATAGGGAAAGTGTTCTGTCCCCTTAAAAAGGGCTTTTTGTAGCAGGAACTCGTTTGCATATTAGGCCACACCCCTTTCATGTAGCCAATCATCCAAGAGCTTACTGGAGGCCCTGTACGAAGAGCCCTGAAAGCTCTTGGAAGATTGGCCACATAAAAGAGGTGTGGCCTAATATGCAAAGGAGTTCCTGCTACAAAAAAAGCCCTGAGGAAGCTGTGTGTATATCCATGTGTGTATAGATGGAACTCTATGTCTGGGGCAGTGATGCTCTTTATTCTGGGTGCTTGGGGGGTACAGTAGGAGGGCTTCTAGTGTTCTGACCCCACTGGTGGACCTCCTGATGGCACATGGGTTTTTTGACTACTGTGTGACACAGAGTGTTGGACTGGATGGGCCATCGGCCTGATCCAACATGGCTTCTCTTATGTTCTTCTGTCTGAGGCAGTGATGCTCTGTATTCTTGGAGCTTGGGAGGGTCACAGTGGGAGGGCTTCTAGTGTCCTGGCCCCACTGATGGACTTCCTGATGGCACCTGGGGTTTTTGGCCACTGTGTGACACAGAGTGTTGGACTAGATGGGCCATCGACCTGATCCAACATGGCTTCTTTTATGTTCTTCTGTCTGAGGCAGTGATGCTCTGTATTCTTGGTGCTGGGGGGTGGGTCACAGTGGAAGGGCTTCTAGTGTTCTGGCCCCACTGGTGGACCTCCTGATGACACCTGGTTGTTTGGCCACTGTGTGACACAGAGTGTTGGACTGGATGGGCTGTTGGCCTGATCCAACATGGCTTTTCTTATGTTATTAATTTAATTTTATTATATTATTTATGATGTACTCTGCTCTGAGCCCCTATGGGGGAATGGACAGAATATAAATAAACAAATAATAATAATAATAATAAAAAGCTTCATCATGCCACTGTGGCCACATATGAGAAAGTAATTTAAAATGTATGATGGGAGTAAGGTTTGATTATGACAATTATAATTCAAGATGCATTTTAAGGTAGATGCTGAGCTGATATAATTTAGTACACCTTCTGGTGATGTCTTATGTTATTATGTTCTCTTCTGTTCATACAGTAGGCCCTATACTAAGAGCCCTGTAAGCTTTTGGAGGATTGGCTACATTGGGGGGGGGGGGGGTGTAGCCTAATGCAAAGAAGTTCCTGCTACAAAAAAAGCCCTACCCTTAATCCTTTCAGTTGCCCTTTTCTGCACCTTTTCCGACGCCATAATACCTTTTGTCCGAGTCGCATCAATCGGCAGAGTTTGCTCCTTCCGTTCTCTCCTTCCCACTGCAGAACCATCTGCCTTCAGTTGGCAAGGAAGAGCATATTCAATAGCTTGCTTAGCTAGGAACATGCTTTGGAAAACCTTTGGGTAGGTTGTGGTGGTGGCGGTGGTGTGGGGGGCTTAGAGCCCCATATACCATCACTATATTAGCTTGTAAAGTAAACATGGCGAAATGGACGACTGCTCGTAAACAAGCTGTTTGCAATTTGTCATTTGCCGTCTATGCGCTGGATCTCATTCAGAAGAGCGAGAGATGGCGGTGGTTTGTTTTCGCGCTGGCACGCGCCGTTGCCAGGGACTCGTTTCATTCCCGAACATAAATAAGCCTGGTAATATACATTGTATACCATTCTGTTCACTCAGTCTTCAGTAACAGAGCTTGAAAAGCATTATGGCTCCCCTATACCTTATGCGCTATATAGCTGGAAGTTACCTTTTGTGCCATCCTGCTTGATAGAGAGCAGGCTTGGGAGAAGGCAAACTTGGGTTGCCAGCTTTGGGTTGGGAGATTCCTGGGGAAGGTGTTTGGCAGGGATGCGTTGTCATAGAGCCCACCCTCTAACGCTATGCCGTTTTCTCCAGGGAGCACGTGTTGAGATATTTGTTTTTTAATCAGAGGTGAGGTGGAGGCATCAACGAAGACTTCTGCTTATCAAAAGAAATAGAGACCGATTTCCCATTAGCCTTATGCCCCTTTCACTCTCCTCTTCTCTGCGGGGCTTCTGTTGGATTTCACACTAAGACTTTGTTGATTTAAATTATTGTATAACTTTTAACGTTGTTTTAAAATTACTGTATATACTGTATAACTTTTTATCTGAATTTGTTGTTAGCCGCCCTGAGCCTGCCTAGGCGGGGAGGGCGGGATATAAATAAATTTGTTTATTATTATTATTATTATTATTATTATTATTATTATTATTATTATTATTATTATTATTATTATTATTATTATTATTATTATTATTATTATTATTATTATCATCTGCCCCGGGGCTGCAAATCATTCCGCCTTTCTCTCACAGCAAACAAGATCCTCTAAAAACCAGTTTCTGTTTGCCGTGGGGAAAAGGCAAACTTAGTTGCAGCCGCAGGGCAGTTGGTGTGAAATCCGACAGAAGCCCCGCAGAGAAGAGGGGTGTGAGGGCGGTGTAAGGCTTGTTGGAAATTGGTCAAAATTTATGAGTATAAAACATCCGGGAAAGCTACTTGAGTCAGCCTGTTTGGTGTAGTGGTTAAGCGTGCAGTCTGGGTTTTCAAGTAGCCGGCTTGTGGTTGACTCAGCCTTCCATCCTTCTGAGGTCGGTAAAACGAGTACCCAGCTTGCTGGGGGGAAAGCGTAGATGACTGGAGAAGGCAATGGCAAACCACCCCGTAAAAAGTCAGCTGTGAAAACATTGTGAAAGCAACGGCACCCCAGAGTCGGAAATGACTGGTGCTTGCGCAGGGGACCTTTCCTCCTTCCTCTTACCTGGGAGAACTGGGTTTGATTCCCCCCTCCTCCACTTGCAGCTGCTGGAATGGCCTTGGGTCAGCCATAGCTCTCGCAGAGCTCTCTCAGACCCACCTACACCTCACAGGGTGTCTATTGTGGGTAAAGTAGATAAAGGAGATTGTGAGCTGCTCTGAGACTCTGATTCAGAGAGAAGGGCAGGGTATAAATCTACCTTCTTCTTCTCCAGAGAAGACATGTTGAGATATTCATTTTTAAATCAGAGGTGAGGTGGATGCATAAATGGAGACCGAACTCTTGCTTATCAAAAGAAATAAAGTTTACTAGTATAAAACATCAGGGAAAGGTACTGGAGATAAAGGAATATAACACAATGCATTCTACATTACTTAATACATCCTTCCAGCTACGTGGCTACTTCTGTGAATGGTGATCCTTAGGTTTCTACTTCCCACAGAGCATAGGGACTGGATACTGACCTGTTAAACTTGTATACAGGATCTTGCACACAAAGTGTTAACTAACCAATACATGCCAAACAATTTCCTTCTGGATTTTCCCCCGTCTGACTTCAGCCAGTTCCTAAGTGGATATAAGCACAATACATCATATCCTGTTTTCCAGCAAACAACATCTGTTAATTGAAGCTGGCCTTTTAAGGACATCTATAATGGCTGAAATGTAAATAACTTGCATTCCAATCAAACGGATTTCTATACTCTAGAGATGAGTTGTAATTCAGAAGAGCTCCAGTTTCCACCTGGGTGGGGGAGGAGTTGTTAACCACAAAGAGTGAGAACACAGGTAAGAGGTAAAGAGAAACGCAATCTGTGGAATGCATTTCAAAACACAGGAACCACTAAGCAACCAAATTTAATGAAATGTACCAAATTCAATTCAAACTATATCATAAGCGAATCCTTCACAAAAACAAGTGCACAGTCCAAAGGGGGATATCCAATTCATATATACCCCAAATGAGAATAGTTCATAACTGCCCAAAGAAAGGGAAGACCCGCTGTAGCTAATTTGTTGTCAAAGTCCTCTGCTTTCAGGTATAGCATTCTTCAGCAGACTTTCTCCAGCACAGAAATTCCAGTTGCATTTCCAGCAACGGGCCAACTGGTGTCTGAAATGGCCTTGTTTTGCAAAAGCCTTTTCCGGTTGGAACCGTCTTCCGAAATATGAACCACTTCTACTTCTACTTCATTTGATTTATATTCCGCCCTCCCCGTCGAGGCAGGCTCAGGGCGGCTCACAGCATAAAACCACAACAAACAATTAAAATCCATACAATATTATAAACGTTCTCATTCAATAATAATAATAAAAAATGATTTGGTGCCAGCCTCTTTGGTGTTGTATAATTTCAATGGCGACGGTATTTCTTCAATTTCCCTACAGTACAAGGCTCAGCATCAGTTAAAAGCCATCCGGGACAGAGGGGTCTTGCACGTCCTGCGGAACTGGGCGAGGATCTGCAAGGCCCTCACTTCCTCTGGCAGTTGGTTCCACCGGTAGGGGGTTGCTATCGAGAAGGCTTTCTCTCTGGTGGACTTTAGTTTGGCCTCCGTCGGTCCAGTGATTGCTAATAGATTTTGGAATCCAGATCTAAGTACCCTCTGGGGAACGCGTGGGGAGAGACGGTCCCTAAGGTAGGCAGGTCCTAGGCCATTCTTACGAGCGATCAGTTGATTAATCAATCAAACTTTATTAAACGAGTAAATACCAAAATATACATCCACCGATTCACCCCCACATTCTTTCCATGGGTCTCAGACATGGATACAGTTTTCCATTAATCTGTTCAGAGCAGGTCAGACATGTTATGTATTTAAATAATGCAAGGACATTATTCCCACAGCCTCGAAACAACTCATTTTTTAATCAATCAAACTTTATTAAAAGAGTAAATACCAAAATATACATCCACCGATTCACCCCCACATTCTGTCCATGGGTCTCAAACATGGATACAGTTTTCCATTAATCTGTTCAGAGCAGGTCAGACATGTTATGTATTTAAATAATGCAAGGACATTATTCCCACAGCCCCGAAACAACTTATTTTTTTAATCAATCAAACTTTATTAAAAGAGTAAATACCAAAATATACATCCACCGATTCACCCCCACATTCTGTCCATGGGTATCAAACATGGATACAGTTTTCCATTAATCTGTTCAGAGCAGGTCAGACATGTTATGTATTTAAATAATGTAAGGACATTATTCGCACAGCCCCAAAACAACTTATTTTTTAATCAATCAAACTTTATTAAAAGAGTAAATACCAAAATATATAGATCTTTCTTCATACACCAAACATGGGCAAATAGAAGAACAAGTACTAAGTACAATTCCAAAATCTCGAACAAAATGAATATTATCAATTCTGGTGACCATATAAAGAGTGCTGGGTGCATTCATAAGAATACAAATAGACAAACATGGAAGGAAGGAAGGAAGGAAGGAAGGAAGGAAGGAAGGAAGGAAGGAAGGAAGGAAGGAAGGAAGGAAGGAAGGAAGGAAGTTAAGAGAGGGGAATATGAATGAAATGGCAGGGGAGATCAGCTCAATGCTAATAGAGAAAGATAGTCCATAGATGATATCAAACCACGTTGAGCCCATATTTCATTATTTTCTCCACAAGTGGGAACTGAAACAGCTTGTTAATGAATTTCTTTTTATTTCCATTTAGATATCCATACCCCACTTTTTCCCAAGGGGGAACTGAAAACAATTTACAGCAGTGCTCTCATCTCCTCTGTTTTCTCTTCATAGCCACCCTGAAAGGTAGATGAGGCTACAAGAGCATGATGGACCTGAGGTCATCCAGTGAGCAAAGTGGAGGTTCGGACCAATCTCTCCAAGATCTTAGCCCAATTCTTAAAGATAACCTGTGTTGCCTCCATTTTCAAAAAATTCAAATTATGTGATTCCACATAGGTTGCTCTGGATTTCTTTTTAAAGAATCTCCTAAGAAATAAGAAAGCAGAAGCCGGAATTAAAATGGCCGGGGAAAACATCAACAACCTCAGATATGCAGATGACACCACTCTAATGGCAGAAAGTGAGGAGGACCTAAAGAACCTCTTGTTGAGGGTGAAAGAGGAGAGCACAAAAGTAGGCTTGAAACCCAACATCAAAAAGGCCAAGATCCTGGCATCCGGCCCCATCACACCTTGGCAAATCGAAGGGGAAGACATGGAAGTAGTGACAGACTTCACATTTCTGGGATCCAAGATCACTGCAGATGGCGACTGTAGCCATGAAATTAAAAGACGTTTGCTCCTTGGGAGGACAGCTATGGTGAACTTGGGCAGTATAATAAAAAGTAGAGACAACACCCTGCCAACAAAAGTCTGTATAGTCAAAGCGATGGTATTCCCAGTAGTAATGTATGGCTGTGAGAGTTGGACCATAAGGAAGGCTGAGTGCAGAAGAATAGATGCTTTTGAGCTGTGGTGCTGGAGAAGACTCTTGAGAGTCGCTTGGACTGCAAGAAGATCCAATCAGTCAATCCTAAGGGAAATCAACCCAGACTGTTCCCTGGAAGGTCAGATGCTGAAGATGAAGCTCAAATCCTTTGGCCACCCAATGAGAAGGGAGCACTCACTGGAGAAGA
The DNA here is from genome assembly GCF_032191835.1 of Heteronotia binoei. Lineage (NCBI taxonomy): Eukaryota > Metazoa > Chordata > Lepidosauria > Squamata > Gekkonidae > Heteronotia > Heteronotia binoei. Next base: position 178,026,907 of record NC_083226.1, read on the forward strand.
TCCTGATGCTGGGAAAGACAGAAGGCAAAAGAAGGGGACGGCAAAAGATGAGATGGCTGATGTAACAAACACAAATTTGAGCAGACTTTGGAGGATGGTGGAAGACAGGAGGGCCTGGCTTGACTTTGTCCATGGGGTCGCAAAGAGTCGGACTCGACTGTGCGACTGAACAACAACAAAAAAGAAATAAGGGAAGCCGTAATAGATCAGGCCAATAGTTCATCCAGTCCAACACTTCATGTCACACAGTGGCCAAAATCCAGGTGCCATCAGGAGGTACCCAACAGGGCCAGAACTCCAGAAACCCCTACCTTTGTTGCCTCCCAAGTACCAAGAATACAGAGCATCACTGCCCCAGACAGAGTATTCCATTTATACCATGCGATTAACAGCCCCTCATGGACCTCCACAGTTAAGCGCATAAAGGAAGCCATGCTGGATGGCATCACAAAGTGGCCAAAAACCAGGTGCCATCAAGAGGTCCATCAGCAGGGCTAGAACTCCTGAAGCCCTCCCACTGTTGCCCCTGAGCATCAAGAAGACAGAGCATCATTGCCCCAGACATAAGAAAAGAAGAGAAGCCATATTGGACCAGGTCAAAGGCCCATCCAGTCCAACAGTCTGTATCACACAGTGGTCAAATCCCAGGTGCCATCAAGAGATTCAACAGCAGGGCCAGAACTCCAAACGTCCTTCCACTGTTGCCCCCCAAGCACCAAAAATACAGAGCATCACTGCTCCAGACAGAGTGTTCCACCTATATCTTCTGGCTAAGAGCCACTGCTCCACATATTTCTCCAGTCCCCCCTTAAAGCTGCCTCCTGCTGCTACTCAGAGGAATGTGTGAACAGGGGGTGGGGGATCCCTGCCCTCAACAGGGGACTTGGGTTTTTTGGCCATTGTGTGACACAGAAAGTTGGACTGGATGGGCCATTCATCTGATCCAACATGGCTTCTCTTATGTTCTTATGTACCTGAATTCATGAGTAGGCATAGAAGGTCAGATCTAGACTAAATTCCTTACCAACACAAAATGAGGAAGGTTCATTGGGAGTAACTTGCCTAGATGTTGTCTGTTGTTGTTGTTCAGTCGCACAGTCGAGTCCGACTCTTTGCGACCCCCTGGACAAAGTCACGCCAGGCCCTCCTGTCTTCCACCATCCTCCGAAGTCTGCTCAAATTCGTGTTTGTTACATCAGTAACGCTGTCCAGCCATCTCATCTTTTGCCGTCCCCTTCTTCTTTTGCCTTCTGTCTTTCCCAGCGTCAGGGTCTTCTCCAGGGAGTGCTCCCTTCTCATCGGTGGCCAAAGAATTTGAGCTTCAGCTTCAGCATCTGACCTTCCAGGGAACAGTCTGGGTTGATTTCCCTTAGGACTGATTGATTTGATCTTCCTGCAGTCCAAGGGACTCTCAAGATTTTGTCTGACGCTTCTCCAAATGGGACAGAGTGGGGAACAGGTTTCTTTGCGACATAGTGGGGTCTCCTTCTTTGGAGGTTTTTAAGCAGAGGCTAGATGGCCATCTGACAGCAATGCTGATTCTGTGAATTTAGGCAGACGGCAAGATGGAGGGCAGGAAAGGATGAGCCAGTGCTCAGCTCTCATGGTCCTTTCTTTATGTCCAGGGAAATGGCTACTGCCACTTTGGGGTCAGGAAGGAATTCCCCTCCCCCCCCCCGGACAAGTTGGCCAATGGAGTTTTTTGCTTTCCTCGGGACATGGAGTAGGGGTCGCTGGAGGAATGGAGGGCTACCTGTGAATTTCCTGCCTTTTGCAGATGGTTGAACTAGATGGCCCTTGGAATCCCTACCAGGTCTGTTTCAAATGGATTTTTTTTTTTTGCAGCAGAAGACCTCTCTGTCCAGAGGACCTCAATTGTGCTGGACCCTACAGACAATATGGGATGCTATGGGAAGTACTCTTCAAGTCCTTGAAGGGCTGTCCTATAGAGGATGGTGCAGAATTGTTTTCTGTGGCCCCAGAAGGTAGGACCAGAACCATTGGGTTGGAATTAAATCAGAAGAGTTTCCAGCTCAACATTAGGAAGAACTTCCGGACCATTATAGTGATTCCTCAGTGGAACAGGCTTCCTCGGGAGGTGGTGGGCTCTACTTCCTTGGAGGTTTTTAAAAAGAGGCTAGATGGCCATCTGACAGCAATGAGGATCCTGTGAATTTAGGGGGAGGTGTTTGTGAGTTTCCTGCCTTGTGCAGGGGGTTTCCTGCACTGTGCAGGACTAGATGACCCTGAAGGTCCCTTCCAACTCTATGATTCTATGAGGAGAAGCATAGATTGCTATATCGTGCCCTGAGCCTGCTTGGGGAAAGTGGGATATAAATGCAATAAATAAATAATATAGAGTTTTAATCTTATTGCAAATGGAGTTAAAACAAGCAGCTGCCCAAATGCCATGAGAACCAGATTGCACAGGGCTGGGTTCCACATTTGAGGGGAAACGGAGCCCCTTCCCCGCCTCTTTGCGCACATATTTGTGCTATACAAGAGTACTTTTCCTCAAATGCCAAGATGATGTGTCCAGGGTACATTGAAAATTACTGAGAAAGGAGGACACAGATGTGCACCAGCAGCTATGATGAGCAAGGTGATTGGGTTTCCACCTCTGGGCGGGGAAATGAGTAAGATGTTTGGGTTTCCACCTCTGGGTGGGGAAATGAGCAAGATGTTTGGGTTTCCACCTCTGGGTGGGGAAATGAGCAAGATGATTGGGTTTCCACCTCTGGGTGGGGAAATGAGCAAGATGATTGGGTTTCCACCTCTGGGTGGGGAAATGAGCAAGATGATTGGGTTTCCACCTCTGGGTGGGGAAATGAGCAAGATGATTGGGTTTCCACCTCTGGGTGGGGAAATGAGCAAGATGATTGGGTTTCCACCTCTGGGTGGGGAAATGAGCAAGATGATTGGGTTTCCACCTCTGGGTGGGGAAGTGAGCAAGATGATTGGGTTTCCACCTCTGGGTGGGGAAGTGAGCAAGATGATTGGGTTTCCACCTCTGGGTGGGGAAATGAGCAAGATGATTGGGTTTCCACCTCTGGGTGGGGAAATGAGCAAGATGATTGGGTTTCCACCTCTGGGTGGGGAAATGAGCAAGATGATTGGGTTTCCACCTCTGGGTGGGGAAGTGAGCAAGATGATTGGGTTTCCACCTCTGGGTGGGGAAATGAGCAAGACGATTGGTTTTCCACCTCTGGGTGGGGAAATGAGTAAGATGTTTGAGTTCCTACCTCTGGGTGAGGAAATGAGCAAGATGATTGGGTTTCCACCTCTGGGTGGGGAAATACCTGGAAAGCTGCAGAGTGCAGCCAAAATAGAGCGGGATATGGAAAAGGAAGGGACCTCACGAACGGAAGAAGCTGCTTTATACTGAAGTCAGTATTGTTTTCTCAGGCCGGCAGCACCTCTCCACGGTCTCAGTTAGAGGTCTTTCATTTAATCACTACACCAAACTGGTTTCTAGTAGGATCACCTACTACCTGATCCTTTTAAATGGAGACACCAGGGACTGAACCGGGGACCTTCTGAATGCCAAGCAGATGCTCTGCAGCTGAGTCACAGGACTTACCAAAGCACCTTAACAGAGTACAATGTCATGCAGTCCAGATCTCCTGGAATCGCAGCTGATCTCCAAACTACAGAGATTGGGTCCCCTAGAGAAAATGCCACTTTGGAGAGTGGACTGTGTGGTAGCCAGTTTAGTTTAGTGGTTCAGTGTGCAGAATCTAATCTGGGAGAACCGGGTTTGATCCCACCCCCCCCCTCCTCCACATGCACCTGCTGAGTGATCTTGGGTCAGTCACAGTTCTCTCAGAGCTGTTCTTCTCAAGAGCAGTTCTCTCAGAGCTCTCTCAGCCCCACCTGCCTCACAGGGTGTCTATTGTGGGGGAGAGGGGGAAAGAGATTGTAAACTGCTCTGACACTTCAAGTGGGGGTGGCAGCGAGAAAGTATAGATGACTTCAAGAGGGGATTGGATCAACATCTGGAGCAGAGTTCCATCGGTGGCTATTAGCCACAGCGTATTGTTGGAACTCTCTGTCTGGGGCAAGTGACGCTCTGTATTCTTAGTGCTTGGGAGGGGCAACAGTGAGAGGGCTTCTAGTGTCCTGGCCCTACTGGTGGACCTCCTGATGGCACCTGGGTTTTTTGGCCACTGTGTGACACAGAGTGTTGGACTGGATGGGCCATTGGCCTGATCCAACATGGCTTCTCTTCTGTTCTTAAGTGAAGGGCAGGGTATAAATCATTGGGTATTTATATAGATGTATAAATCATTGGGTATAAATCATTCTTCTAACCCATGGTTGCTGAGTTCCCTACCTTTTCCAAATTCCAATAGACTCCTCCCCCAAATCTCCAGAAATTCCCCAAACTGGCATTGCCAACTCTTAGTAGAGGTCTCCTGCTAAAGGGGGCTGAAGAAGAAGAAGAATTGCAGATTTATACCCCGACCTTCTCTCTGAATCAGATACTCAGAGCGGCTTACAATCTTCTATATCTCCTCCCCCAACAGCAGACACCCTGTGAGGTGGGTGGAGCTGAGAGGGCTATCACAGCAGCTGCCCTTCCAAAGACAGAGTCTCAGAGCAGCTTACGATCTTCTATATCTTCTTTCCCCACAACAGAGACCCTTTGAGGTGGGTGGGGCTGAGAGGGCTCTCACAGCAGCTGCCCTTCCAAAGACAGAGACTCAGTGGCTTATAATCTCCTATAACTTCTCCCCCCACAACAGACATCCTGTGAGGTGGGTGGGACTGAGAGAGCTCTGACAGAAGCTGCCCTTTCAAGGATAGCTCTACGAGAGTTATGGCTGACCCAAGGCCATTCCAGCAGCTGCAAGTGGAGGAGTGGGGAATCAAGCCCAGTTCTCCCAGATAAGAGTCCACACACTTAACCACTACACCAAACTGGCTCTCTTAACACTCACAGCAGTGCTTTAGGCCAGAGAAGGGTCTTTGGGTTCAGGCAGGCAAAGGAGAAAAGAAAATGGGTTCCTCAGAGCCGTAGGAATTTCTTTCGGAATGGAGGCCCCCACTGACTTTTATCCAGTGCTGCCTTCATATATTTTGGACCACACCACAGATTCCCCAAGGGGGGATACAAACCTTCAGGAATGAAGGTTTACGACTCTTCCATTTTATGGGCCATCCCCTCGAGGTTAATATAGGTGCAACAATAGTTCTGAAGTTGTTTTGCAGGGGTGTGCAATTAGAGGCCTGGCAGGTAGATAATTTAGTGTGGCATTAATTGGCTGGAGATGGAGCATAAACGAGAAATGTGGTACGTGAGGGTGCAAGTCTTGGCTGGCTTCCTTCAGGAAGGGCACGTCGCTAATACCATCATACCAATTCCCCCATGCAGACCAGTTGGCTCTCATTCATCTGGCTTGCCATTCTGCCTTAAACAAGCTGTTGAGGAGACAGATTTCTTTTAATCTAACTGTAGTAAATCAGCACAGATCCGTTTGAGCAAACAGAGCTATGGTGAGATTGTATAGACAGATAGGTTTGTATTCAGACAGACAGACAGATTGTATAGACAGATAGGTTTGTATTCAGACAGACAGACAGATAGATGATAGATAGATAGATAGATAGATAGATAGATAGATAGATAGATAGATAGATAGATAGATAGATAGATAGATAGATAGATAGATAGATGGCTTTTTTTGTAGAAAAAGCCCAGCAGGAACTCATTTCCATATTAGGCCACACCATCTGATATCAAGCCATCTGGAACAGGATGGATGGATGGATGGATGGATGGATGGATGGATGGATGGATGATGGATGGATGATGAATGGATGGATGATGGATGGATGATGAATGGATGGATGATGGATGATGGATGGATGGATGGATGGATGGATGGATGGATGGATGGATGGAGATAGACAGACAGACAGGCAGACATATAAATCCATATTGATAGACATATCTATATCAGTAGGTAGAAAGACAGACAGATCTATATCTATATTGATTGATAGACAAATCTATATCTGTATCGATGATAGATAGATACTAGATAAACTCAATGATAGTGTCGGGTCTTTGGTGCCCCTCCCGGTCCCCCGGCGTCGCCGTTGCCCCACCCGGGCACTCTGGGGCGTTCCCCGGAGGTCTCAGAAACAGGGGGGTGGGCACTGGGTTACTTCACCGCAGGCCCCCGTTCCCTCCTGGCTGTGCTATGGCTCCTGTCCCTCTCTCTCGCGAGGCAGCCTCTTTGCGCATCAGCCAGCTCTCCTCAGCGACCTCCTCCCTCCCTCCTTTTATGCTTCCCGACCCATCCTCCCCCCTCCCAGGACCTGCCCCTCTCTGGCTCCTCCCCCCTTCAAAGCCCCAGACGCCCAGGAGAGGTGCGTCGGGGCCGGGCTGACTGGGCGTGCCTCAGGCGTCCCAGCCCTCAGCGGCGTGCTGCAAGGGAGCGTCTCGTGCTGCGACGAGCTGAATGGCTCTCCCTCTTGCTCTCCGGCGTCTTGCCCCGGCCAGACCTCACGGACTCGAAGCCGGGCTCGCCGTCTGGGAGGCGTCGCTCGGGTGGCTGCTTTCGCCCCGTCAGTCGAGGTGAGGGGTGGGGCCTCCACAGGGGCTTGGAGAGGTGGGGGGGGGGCTCTTGGGGCGATGCCGGGGGCTTGGAGCGGCTGGCAGGCGCCGGGGGGTCTCCTCCACGCAGTCCCTGCCCGGGCTGGGCGGGACACACCCCCCCCCCGTGTCCCTTGCTTCTCCGCTTCCTCCTCGAAGACCCGGGAGAGGTAGTCGGCCACGCGGTGGTCGGCCCCGGCTTGATGGTGCACTGTGAAAGAAAAGGGGAGAAGAGACATATACCAGCGAAGGACTCGGTCATTGGAGTCCTTCATCCTCGACATCCACAGCAGGGGGGCGTGGTCCACCACCAACCGGAAAGGGTTGTTGGTGAGGTAGAATTTCAATGCCCCGACGGCCCACTTGACCGCCAGGGCCTCCTTTTCTACGGTGGAGTACGCCCGCTCGGCGGGCAGGAGCTTGCGGCTGATGAATAGGACCGGGCGTTCGTCCCCAGGGCCCCCCTGGAGCAGGGCTGCCCCGATACCGGTCCCCGAAGCATCTGTGTGCAACACAAAGGGCTGGGAGAAGTCCGGGTTTCTCAGCACGGGGTCTCGGGAGAGGCTCGTACGCAGTGCCTCAAATGCTGCGTCTTGGGCTGGCCCCCACTGGAGGACGTTCGGGCACGCCTTCCGCAGGCAGTCCGTCAACGGGGTGGCCACTGCCGCAAAGTTGGGGATAAATTTGCTGTAATAGCCCGCGAATCCCAAGAAGCGCCGTAGCTGCTTCTTGGTGCGCGGGCGGGGCTGCTGCTCCAGGGTGACGACCTTCTCGGGCAGGGGTCGGAGTTGGCCTTTCCCCACCAGGAACCCTAGATATTTTAGCTCCTGGAAGCCGAGGCGGCTTTTCCGCGGGTTAGCGTGGAGCCCGGCGGCCTGCAGGGCGTGGAGTACCTGGCGGAGGTGGAGCAGGTGGGCCTCCCAGGTGGGACTGCACACCACGATGTCGTCGATATAGGCCCGAGCGAAACCCTCGCATTGGGCTAGGGCCTTGTCCACCAGCCGCTGGAATATGGCCGCAGCCCCATTCAAGCCAAAGGGCATGCGCTTGAATTGGAACAAGCCTTGTGGGGTGGCGAAAGCGGTCTTTTCTCTGTCGGCCGGGTGCATGGGCACCTGCCAATAGCCCTTGGTGAGGTCCAGGGCGGAGAGGTACCGGGCCTCCCCCAGCTGGTCGATTAGGATATCGGCCCGCGGCATCGGGTAGGCATCGAATTTGGCCAGTTTGTTCACTTCCCGATAGTCCACACAGAAGCGCACGCTGCCGTCGGGCTTTGGCACCAGGACCACCGGGCTGCGCCACTCACTCTGTGATGGTTCGATGACGTCGAGGCGCAGCATCTCCCTTACCTCCCGGGCGATCACGTCCCAGCGCTTCTGTGGGACGGGCCTCCACCGGGCGCGTGCCACCTGGCCTGCAGGGGTTACTACCCGGTGCTTGACCAGGGTGGTCAGGCCCGGCTGGTCGGAGAATACCGTCGGGCACTCGGCCAGGACCTTCTGCAGCTCCTGTCGCTGGCTGGGGGTGAGAGCGGCGTCCAACACCGGGCCTCCCCCGGCGCCCCCCGCGGTCGTCCAGGGCAGGGTTCCGTCCGGGAGCTCGCCCGGATCTTCGGCCACGAGCCCCTGCTCCGGCTGCGCCTCCCGCCGCACCCAGGCCTTTAGGCTGTTCACATGGAGGGTCTTCCTTTGGCGAGCACGAGGCCCGCACTGGACCTCGTACGTCAGGGGACCCAGGACTCGGGTGATTTGGAAGGGTCCCCGCCACGGGTCCCCCTGGCTCTGGCCCATCGCTCCCCTGTGGACCAGGACATCGTCTCCCGCCTGGAACCCGCGGGCCCTAGCGCCCTTGTCATAACGCCTCTTCTGGGCCTCCTGGGCCTGTGCGAGGTTCTCCCGGGCCTCCCGCCGCACGTCTTCTAGGCGTCCCTGCAGCTGCCTGACGTACTCCTCCGGGGCCTCTCCCGGCACTGCTCTGCCTTGCACCCACTGCTCTCCGAGCAGGCCCAGGATGCCCCGGGGTTGCCGCCCGTACAGCAGCTCGAACGGGGAATACCCCAGGGATGCCTGGGGCGTCTCTCGGATGGCAAAGACCAGCGGGTCCACATAGAGGTCCCAGGCAGTGGGGTGGTCATATGCTGTCTTCCTCAGCATGGCCTTCAGGGTCTGGTTCATCCGCTCCACCAGCCCGTCAGTCTGGGGGTGGTGGACGGAGGTGAAGAGCTGCTTGATGTGCAGCGCCTGGCACACCTGCCGCATGAGGCTCGCCGTGAAGGGTGTGCCTCGGTCTGTGAGTATCTCCCGGGGCAACCCCACATGTGCGAAATAGTGCATCAAGGCCCTGGCCACGCCCGCGCTCTTCATGGTGGGCAGGGGGATAGCCTCCGGGTACCGGGTGGCGTAGTCCATGAGGACCAGGATGTAGCGGGCCCCACGCGGGGTGCGGGGTAGGGGCCCGACAAAGTCCATAGCCACTCGTTCGAACGGGACCCCCACTATGGGCAAGGGGGCTAGGGGGGCTTGCGGCTCGGCCCTAGACGCGAGGCGTTGGCAGATACCGCAGGAGCGACAGTAGGCCTGGACCTCCCGGGCTACGGAAGGCCAGAAGAAGTTGGCTAGCACCCGGGTCAGAGTACTCTTCACCCCCTGGTGGCCCGCCCATTGGTGGTCGTGGGCGCCCTTCAGGACCTCGGGCCGGTACCTGTGAGGGACCAACAGCTGCTTCCCGGGGCCCAGCCGCCCTTTTACCTCTCTGAACCACACGCCCTCTTCCCGGATGATTCGAGGGAGGCGCCGGCTCCGGCGCTCGTCTACAACCACCCCGTCTCGGACTGCTTCGTGCCGCCGCAGCGCCTCCAATTCTTCGTCTTCGGCCTGAGCCTCCACGAACTGCGGGTCCGCCGGCCACGCCTCTCGGCCACCCGCCACGGGACGTTCTGCGTTGGACGGGCCCTCCCCGGGGTCGCTGTCCTCTGTCTCCCCAGCGGGGGCGGCGTCATCATGACCGGCCCCGGCAGGCTGGCCTGGTCGGCCGGGGTTGGCTGCTTCCACTACGTCGCCAAAACGCGGAGCGTCCCACCCGAGCAGTATTGGGTAGGGCAGGCTGCTTACTTTGGCGACCGGCACGCTCCAGTAGCGGCCTAAGTATTTCAGTGGGATGGACACCACCGGGCTTCTTTCGATGTGCCCATGGACGCACCGGATGGCGGCGGTGCGGATGACAGGCAGCGGGGCGGGCACCAAGTGGGCTCGTATCATAGACAGCGAGCTGCCGTTGTCGACCATGGCCTGCAGTTGCCGCCCTCCCAAGGACACCGGGATCGTCCAGGGGGGGGGCGAGTCCCCGCCTCAGCCGTCTGCCAGGACTCTTCCCAGCTCACGTCGCACTCCATCAGGGGGCACTCGCGTTTGAGATGGCCCCACTGGCCACAGGTGAAGCAGGGCCCTATGTCTCCTGCTGGACGGCGGGCCTCCGGCGGCGGGTGCCCCTCCTTCTCCCCCTCGCGGCCTCCGGGGCGTAGACCAAGTCCGGGTAGCGCCGGGCGTGCTCCGGGCCTCCACCACCCCGGCGTGGCACGGGCCCGCGGCGTCCGCGCCCGGCCCCCCCGGTCTCCGGCCCCGGGCGCCCTCCCGGGTGTCGCTCCTGGGGCGGCCCGTCCGCCGGGTGGGGGCAAGCCCTTCCCTGGCTTGCCGCCCTCTGCGCGGAAGGGCAGGCCGCGGTGGTCGGCGGCCTGAAAGTTCTCCCACAGCTCCTGGACCTCGCTGAGACGGGTTGGCTTCCAGCAGGCCACCCAATGGCGGGTACGCGGCGGCAGCACCTGCAGCAGCTGCTCCACTACCACCAGCTCCACGATGCGCCGCCCGTCGCTGGTGGTGGGGTTGAGCCACCGGGTGGCGGCATCCTTGAGGGTCGCTATTGCTGAGCGTGGTCGCGTCTCCCCCGTAGGCAGCCAGGAACGCAGCTTCTGGCGATGGGCCTCAGGCGTGATCTCCAGGCGGTCCAGGATGGCTGCCTTGAGCGCTGTATAGTCCGCCGCCTGAGCCCGCTCCAGGGCCTTCATGGCAGCTTGGGCCTCCCCGGTCAGGTAGGGTCCCAAAATAAAGGCCCACTGCTCTCTGGGCCAATGAGCGGCCTCAGCCACTCGCTCAAATGCTTCCAGGTATGCCTCGACATCGTCCTCCGCCCCCAGCTTCGTTAGAGGGGGCCAGGGGCTCCTCCCGGCGCCGAATGGTGTTGGCCCCGCCGGCTCCGGGCGGGCGAGGAGCGCCTGGTGAAGATCCCGCACGAGGGTGGCTTGGGCCGCCGTCTGCTGCTGGGTGACCTCCCGTAGGAGCTGCGCCTGGTGGTCTGCGAGCCACTGCCCAAACTGGGCCAAATCCACGGGGGCGGGGTTAGTGTCCATGGCGGCGGTCCGCCCCACGTATATCACGGAGTCCTCACTTGACTCGTCCGTCGACGACTCGCTGGACTCCGGCTCAATGGTTGGGGTCGCCACTCGGCTTGAGTGCCACCCGGGCGGGGCCGGAATATGGGGGCGTGGTCGTCCTAGGCTCGGGAGAGTGCCCGCCTCCTCCACCACGTTGTCGGGTCTTTGGTGCCCCTCCCGGTGCCCCTCCCGGTCCCCCGGCGTCGCCGTTGCCCCACCCGGGCACTCTGGGGCGTTCCCCGGAGGTCTCAGAAACAGGGGGGTGGGCACTGGGTTACTTCACCGCAGGCCCCCGTTCCCTCCTGGCTGTGCTATGGCTCCTGTCCCTCTCTCTCGCGAGGCAGCCTCTTTGCGCATCAGCCAGCTCTCCTCAGCGACCTCCTCCCTCCCTCCTTTTATGCTTCCCGACCCATCCTCCCCCCTCCCAGGACCTGCCCCTCTCTGGCTCCTCCCCCCTTCAAAGCCCCAGACGCCCAGGAGAGGTGCGTCGGGGCCGGGCTGACTGGGCGTGCCTCAGGCGTCCCAGCCCTCAGCGGCGTGCTGCAAGGGAGCGTCTCGTGCTGCGACGAGCTGAATGGCTCTCCCTCTTGCTCTCCGGCGTCTTGCCCCGGCCAGACCTCACGGACTCGAAGCCGGGCTCGCCGTCTGGGAGGCGTCGCTCGGGTGGCTGCTTTCGCCCCGTCAGTCGAGGTGAGGGGTGGGGCCTCCACAGGGGCTTGGAGAGGTGGGGGGGGCTCTTGGGGCGATGCCGGGGGCTTGGAGCGGCTGGCAGGCGCCGGGGGGTCTCCTCCACGCAGTCCCTGCCCGGGCTGGGCGGGACAGATAGATAGGTGACACAGATAAACCCAGCTGTTTTTTTGTTGTTGTTGTTTTTGCTGCAAATAGAAAGCAGAGGAAGTTTGTGGTAGCTTTTCAAACTTGGCTTCACAAACCACAAACAAACAAACAAAAAAGCACGCACAAACCACCCAAAATATGCAACAAATTTTAGTTTGCAATCCGGTTCGTGCCCATCCCTTCTGGTGATAACATCAAGGATGACAACTTTCCTCGGAAATCCTCATTAATGGAAGGCATGTGGGGAAGAAAATAAACGGACTCCACAACTGTGAAACTGCAGAGGGAAAGCAAACATGTGGAACAACTGTGCCCAAACCAATTCCAATGCTCACGGACGCACTTTCAAACAAATCAGGAGTCAGTCGGGCATGAAGAACAACACTGACTGTAGGCTACAACCCAGTGTACTTTTGAGGGAGTCCTTGGTTTTTGGTATAAATTCCTAAGAGATATCAATAGTTTAGAACAACAGCCCATTCAATATCTAGAACCAGTGAATTGGCTAGATGTGGCTATGATGATAAGTTCTGTCAATTTGCATAAGGCTTATGGCAACTGGATGAAATTTTCAAGGCAAGAAAAGTTCAGAGATGGTTATGACATTGACTGCCTCTGCTCAGCAGCCCTGGACTTCCTTGGTGGTCTTCTGTCCAAATGTTAACCAGACCCAACTCTGCTTATTTGGTATATTTTATTCATTTAGACTGCAAGAAGATTCAGTCAGTCAGAAGGGAAATCAACCCTGACTGTTTCCTGGAAGGTCAGATGCTGAAGCTCCAATACTTTGGCCACCATATGAGAAGGGAGCACTCACTGGAGAAGACTCTTGAGAGTCCCTTGGACTGCAAGAAGATCCAATCAGTCAGTCCTAAGAGAAATCAACCCAGACTGTTCCCTGGAAGGTCAGATGCTGAAGTTGAAGCTCCAATACTTTGGCCATCAAATGAGAAGGGAGAACTCACTGGAGAAGACTCTTGAGTCGTCTGGACTACAAGAAGATCCAGTCAGTCAGCCCTTTAGGGAAATCAACCCAGACTTTTCCCTGGAAGGTCAGATGCTGAAGCTGAAGCTCCAATACTTTGGCCACCAAATGAGAAGGGAGTACTCACTGGAGAAGATCCTGATGCTTGGAAAGACAGAAGGCAAAAGAAGAAGGGGACAGCAAAAGATGAGAGGGCTGGACAGCGTTACTCATGTAACTAAGACAAATTTGAGCAGACTTTGAAGGATGGTGAAAGACAGGAGTGGCGTGGCGTGACTTTGTCCATGGGGTTGCAAAGAGTCGGAATCAACTGTGCGACTGAACAACATTTATTTAGTAGATTTATATTCCTCCAGGCTCAGGGTGGATTACAGAAATAATAAGTAACAGTTAAAACCCGACAATAAAATAATAATAAAACAATTGAAAAAAAGCACAACAAAATAAAATACAGCATAGGTGGTGCGGGCACATTTTGCAGATTAAAACATAGATGTCAGTAGATGTCAGCCCAAAATCTAATAGTCAGGATGGTAAATTAATAGGTCATGACAAATAGATGGTATAAGTGGAGACCAAGACTGTACCCCAAATTTCTAGGCTAATCACGGGGCCACAGGCTGGAATCAGCCGTTTCACTCATAGCTTCATCAGATATTCAAACCGGGATTGTGTAAATCTTCATATCTTCACATTCAAGACAAGGCATTTCATCAGATCCAAACTTCAAACTTGCACTTCCTAGTAGATCAAGGACAGGGGTGGGGAACCTTTTTTTTCTGCCAAGGGCTGATTGGATATTTATAACATCATTTGTGGGCCATACAAAATTATCAACTTAAAAAAACAGTGCCCTGCCGAGAGAGAACGATTCAGGCAGGCAAAAATTAATGCAAATAATGCAAATAAAAATAATGCAAATAGTCAGGATGGTAAATTAATAGGTCATGACAAATAGATGGTATAAGTGGAGACCAAGACTGTACCCCAAATTTCTAGACTAATCATGGGGCCACAGGCTGGAATCAGCCGTTTCATAGCTTCATCAGATATTCAAACTGGGGTTGTGTAAATCTTCATATCTTCACATTCAAGACAAGGCATTTCATCAGATCCAAACGTCAAACTTGGACTTCCTAGTAGATCTAGGACAGGGGTGGGGAACCTTTTTTTTCTGCCAAGGGCCGTTTGGATATTTATAACATCATTTGTGGGCCATACAAAATTATCAACTTAAAAAAACAGTGCCCTGCCGAGGGAGAACGATTCAGGCAGGCAAAAATTAATGCAAATAATTGTTTCTCTATTTGAAGTCATGTGGGGAAAGCCTAATTTGGCACAGACACACCCGGCCCGCCACCCTAGTCAAATGCCTTGGTCCAGGACTTATTTTGTCGGAAAAGCCCAGCAGAAACTAATTACCATATTAGACCACATCCCCTAATATTAGCATATTAGGTCACACACTCATTAGCATATTAGGCCACATCCCCTAAGATTAGCATGGCTTCCTGTTGTTGCTTTCCATTGTGTCACTTCCAGTATTGGGCCTCTCTAGGCATTCCTGTAAATGCTGTGGTTTTACTGTAGATTTTTTTTAGAAAACAATTCCTAGAGTGTCATGGCACCAGTTCTGCGCAGTGGAGCTCTAGAGAAAAGAGGAAAGGAAAGGTCCCCTGTGCAAGCACCAGTCGGTTCTGACTCTGGGGTGACGTTGCTTTCACAATGTTTTCACAGCAGACTTTTTAAGGGGCGGTTTGCCATTGCCTTCCCCAGTCCTCTGCACTTCCCTCCCACCAAGCTGGGGACTCATCTGACCGACCTCGGAAGGA
>NC_083226.1:178409087-178429087 GCF_032191835.1 Heteronotia binoei
CCAAAGCTGAATTTATGAGGGAGTTAGTTAGCATGTACCGAGACTCTTAATTCTTCAGGGTAGCTTTTACGACTTTTTGTGATAGGAATAATCCGAGTGTTTCGTTTTAAAGAGTGGCCGCATATTGCGCACTTGGCCTCTTCTGCGTATTTGGGAGAACCTCATTTTTGGAGTGCGACCTCGGGAGGTCACTTCTCTGGGTTCTCCAAACTGTGATTCGTGAGAAAACATATCCATGGGATGCAGCCATTTGTCGGCAAGCCAAGTTCTTCGAGCCAAGGAGAAATGATTGTCATCTCTCCTACTGTATATACAGAATCCTGTGCTACTAGAAGTCAACCCAATAGGCATTTTGGTGACCCAGCTATTCATCTAGGTGCGATTCAATCAACGTGGATGTTACTGTTGATGTGAGGGCCTCTCGGGCCATGATGGTAGCAAGAGGGGAACAGATGTATTTATCCGATCCCATTTTGTCTTTGGTTTGGGGCGTGTCATGTAAGAACAGCCATGTGGGATCAAGCAGGGCATGAAGACCACAACTCCACCCACTCACATGTTCTTTATAGGATTCCTTATATTCTGGATGGGTGGATGGATGGGTAAGCAGATAGATGAGAGTTATGTAGAGAGCAAATGATGATGGATGGATGGATGGATGGATGGATGGATGGATGGATGGATGGATGGATGGATGGATGGATGGATGGATGGATGGGTAGGTAAGCAGATAGGTGATAGGTAGGTAGATGATAGTTATGTAGATTATAGTTACGTAGATGGTGATAATGATGATGATAATGATGATGATGATGAAGATAGATAGATAGATAGATAGATAGATAGATAGATAGATAGATAGATAGATAGATAGATAGATAGATTTCTACTCCACCCTTCTCTCTGAATCAGAATCTCAGAGCAGTTTATAATCTTCTTTATCTTCTTCCCCCTTCTACAAACACCCTGTGAGGTGGGTGGGGCTGAGAGAGCTTTCCCAGAAGCTGCACTTTCAAGGACAACTCTGCGAGAGCCATGGCTAACCCAAGGCCATTCCAGCAGCTGCAAGTGGAGGAGTGGGGAATCAAACCCGGGTCTCTCAAATAAGAGTCTGCACACTTAACCACTACACCATAGATAGATACAGGGGTTGTTTTGTAGAAAAAAATAGGTGGTGGAGCTCATCCAGGGATTGTTATGCAGCTGCACATACTATTCAGTGGACAAGGAGGTGGAACTCTCAGAAGGAGGAGGAGGAACTCTCAGAAAGGTTTAGGAGCTGTGCTCCTGTGAGCTCCCACTGAATCTGAGGCCTGGATAGGTGGATGGATAGACAGACAGACAGGCAGGCAGGCAGGTAGATAGACAGGTAGATGATAGATAGATAGGTAGACAGGTAGACAAATAGACAGGTAGACAGATGACAGAACAGTCTGGCACGCCTAGAATCCCGACACCTCCCTCTTTATCAAACAAACAAACTGCAGCTGGGAATCAGAACTCGCAGGCTTCAATCCCCTTAAGGTACCTCTACCTCTCTTGCTGCCCAAAGCTGGACCGAAACAGGAGTAAGCATATCTGATGAAATTTTAATCAGTCCGACGGTTTCAGTATGTCAAACTTTGGGGCTTCGGTGACTTTGAGCCACCCTTGGCGATGCCCTGTCGGTTTGGAAAGAAACCTGAGCCCCAAGCGAGCCGCATTTGTTCTCGCTTCTTTCTGCAGCGTTGTTTTCCTCTTTCTTCTCTTCTCTTCTCCCCGCCCCCCCGCCCCCCAATCCCCGCTTTTTCTTTCTTTCCATTTTGCTTGTCATTCAGGCTCCTGAATAGCTTTAGCTGAGCCGTCGTCATTGAAAAGCTACGGCACGGCCAAGACCTCCTGCAGAATTTTGAGCGGCGCCAAAAAGAGTTTGCCGGGGACTTTTTTTTTTTTTTTTTTAGGAAACTGGCAAGGCTGCTCAGGGCGACTTGGGGATTGAAGACAATTGTGTGATTGGCTTAAACGATTTGTTTAACTTTCTGGTGTAGTGGTTAAGCCAGTCTTGTGTAGTGCTTAAGTGAGCGGACTCTTATCTGGGAGAACCGGGTCTGATTCCCCACTCCTCCGCTTGCACCTGCTAGCATGGCCTTGGGTCAGCCATAGCTATCACAGGAGTTGTCCTTGAAAGGGCAGCTGCTGTGAGAGCCCTCTCAGTCCCACCCACCTCACAGGGTGTCTGTTGTGGGGGGAGAAGATATAGGAGATTGTAATCTGAGTCTCTGATTCAGAGAGAAGGGCAGGGTATAAATCTGCCATCTTCTTCTGCAGGCCCAAAGGTGGTCTCAGGGCTCCAAACAACCTGCAGTCTCTTTTGTCCCAGGAGTCTACCCCTGCTATTAGGAACCCGGGACAAAAGTCTCCGGAGTGACTTTGTGGTGCTCCTTTAAAGCACCCCCTCCTTCCTCAGACAAGGCATTTGGCAGCTCCCCAACAACGTCAGATCTTCCTGATTAGTTTCTGTAAGTACAAGGGCGAAATTAAGCAGAACCTATTTTTCAAGGAAGAAACACGCATTTCACTATTTCTTTTTTTAATGGGCAGCTTCTGGTTCCTCGACGTTGTTACCCTTCATTACCACAAAGCCTAAAAAGGAAGGGGATTTTCTTCCAAGTGTTAAGCAGGGCTTTACAATTCCATGAGTCCAGGCAAGAGCACCAAGGATACAGTATTCAGTCCAGCTTGGTGTAGCGGTTAAGTGTGCGGACTCTTATCTGGGAGAACCGGGTTTGATTCCCCACACCTCCACTTACAGCTGCTGGAACAGCCTTGGGTTAGCCATAGCTATCACAGGGGTTGTCCTTGAAAGGGCAGCTGCTGTGAGAGCTCTCTCTGCCCCACCCTCCTCACAGGGTGTCTGCTGTGGGGGAAGATGATATAGAAGATCATAAGCCGCTCTGAGTCTCTGATTCAGAGAGAAGGGCGCGGTATAAATCTGCAGTCTTCTTCTTCTTCTGTTAATGGTTGCTTGCAGAAGTTTTATATGGCAATTTTTTTTTTTTTGGAACAAGGGGGACAGGGTTAAGAATTTCCAGCGTTCCCCGGTATTTGATTGCAAATCTAAAAATTCGATTACAGAGGTTACCACCCCTCCATCTCTTTTCATTCTCTCCTGATCTCTTGGCACTTTCTTTTTTTTCTTCATTTGGTCCTCAAAGGACAATTTTCCCTGCTGTTTTGAAAGGGCAGCTGCTGTGAGAGCCCTCTCCAGCCCCACCCACCTCACAGGGTATCTGTTGAGGGGGAAGAAGGTAAAGAAGATTGTGAGCCCTTCTGTGACTCTTCGGAGTGGAGGGCAGGATATAAATCCAATATCTTCTTCTTGTTGTTGTTTGGAAAAGCTTCTGTGAGAGCCAGTTTGGTATAGTGGTTATGTGTGCAGACTCTTATCTGGGAGAACAGGCCTTGATTCTCCGCTCCTCCACTTGCAGCTGCTGGAATGGCCTTGGGTCAGCCAGAGCTCTCTTATCTGGGAGAACCGGGTTTGATTCCCCACTCCTCCATTTGCAGCTGCTGGAATGGCCTTGGGTCAGCCAGAGCTCTCACAGAAGTTGTCCTTGAAAGGGCAGCTTCTGTCAGAGCTCTCTCAGAGCCAGTTTGGTGTAGTGGTTCAGTGTCCAGACTCTTAGCTGGGAGAACTGGGTTTGATTCCCCACTCCTCCGCTTTCAGCTGCTGGAATGGCCTTGGGTTAGCAATAGCTCTCATAGGAGTGGTCCTTGAAAGGACAGCTGCTGTAAGAGCTCTCTCAGCCTCATCTGCATCACAGAGTGGCTTTTGTGGGGAGGGGAAGGGAAAGGAGATTGTAAACCACTGAGACTCTGAGTGAAAGGTGGGGTATAATTCCTATCTCTTAATCTGAGAGCCGATCTGGTGCAGTGGTGAAGTGTGCAGACTCTTATCTGGGAGAACCGTGTTTGATTCCCCATTCCTCCCCTTGCAGCTGCTGGAATGGGCTTGGGTCAGCCATAGCTTTCGTAGGAGTCATTATATCCTTCTGGTGACCTCTTGGAGGTTGGCAAGTCTCAGAGCGACTCACAATCTCTTTTCCCTTCCTCCCTCACAATAAACACCCTGAGAGGTAGGTGGGACTGAGAGAGCTCTCACAGAAGCTGCCCTTTCAAGGACAATGTGAGGGCTATGGCTGACCCAAGGCCATTCCAGCAGGTGCAAGTGGAGGAGTGGGGAATCAAACCCGGTTCTCCCAGATAAGAGTCCGCACACTTCACCACTGGCTCTCTGGGTTTTTTATTTTTTGTTTTTTGTTCAGTCCCTTAGCAGTCACACCTGAATCACAAGCATTTGCATAGCCCGCATATGTGCTGTTAATGAGAGGACATTGGTAGAGGGCACCCCTGATTAAACACTCACATTTTTGAATTTGAGATCAGTGTATTAATTACACCGATTAATGATTAAGTGCCTTGTCCAGAGATATGTGCCGGAGTTATTGCACTGTTACTGCTCCTTTTGAGAGACACACTGAGAGAGAGAGAGAGTGAGAGAGAGAACACGCCACATTGGGAATTATTAGGAAGGGAACTGAAAACAAATCAGCCCAGATCATAATGCCCCTGTATAAATCGATGGTGCGGTCTCATTTGGAGTACTGTGTACAATTCTGGTCACCGCACCTCAAAAAAGATATTATAGCATTGGAAAAAAAGTGCAGAAAAGGGCAACTAGAATGATTAAAGGGTTGGAACACTTTCCCTATGAAGAAAAGTTAATGCGCTTGGGGCTCTTTAGCTTGGAGAAACGTCGACTGCGGGGTGACATGATAGAGGTTTACAAGATTATGCATGGGGTATAGAAGGTAGAGAAAGAAGGACTTTTCTCACAGTACGAGAATTTGTGAGCATTCCATGAAATTGCTGAGCAGTCGGGTTAGAACCGACAAAAGGAAGTCTTTCTTCACCCAAAGGGTGATTAACACATGGGATTCACTGCCACAGTAGGTGGTGGCAGCTGCAAGCATAGCCAGCTTCAGGAGGGGGTTGGATACACATATGGAGCAGAATTCCATCAGTGGCTATTAGCCGCAGCATATTGTTGGAACTTTCTGTGTGGGGCAGTGATGCTCTGTGTTCTTGGTGCTTGGGGGGCCCACTGGTGGACCCCCTGATGGCACTTGGGGTTTTTTGGCCACTGTGTGACACAGAGTGTTGGACTGGATGGGCCATTGGCCTGATCCAACATGGCTTCTCTTAGTAAATAAGTAAGTAAAATTTTATTTGTATCCCGCCCTCCCCCGCCGAAGCAGGCCCAGGGCGGCTAACAACATTTAAAAGTGAACAATACAATAATAAGACATTAAAATCACATTAAAACCAATCAATAATTAATTAAAACATTTCTAAATCTAACACTATTAAATCTGGCAGTAAACATTATTGTTTGACGCTATGTCTGTCAGATGGTGTAATGGTGGTGGATCCCTAAACCAGACCATTTTGGCGTTTCCTTTGTTGTGCACCTATAATTCAGTCGTTGATAAACGCCTGTTTGAAGAGGGTGGTCTTGCAGGCCCTGTGGAACTGGTCTAAGTTCTTATGTTACACATAGACTGGATGGACCATTGGCCTGATCCAACATGGCTTCTCTTATGTTCTTATGTGACACAGAGTATTGGACTGGATGGGCCATTGGCCTGATCCAACATGGCTTCTCTTCTGTTCTTATGTTACACAGAGTGCTGGACTGGATGGGCCATTGGCCTGATCCAACATGGCTTCCCTTATGTTCTTATGTGACACAGAGTGTTGGACTGGATGGGCCATTGGCCTGATCCAACATGGCTTCTCTTATGTTCTTATGTGACACAGAGTGTTGGACTGGATGGGCCATTGGCCTGATCCAACAGGGCTTCTCTTATGTTCTTATGTGACACAGAGTATTGGACTGGATGGGCCATTGGCCTGATCCAACATGGCTTCTCTTCTGTTCTTATGTTACACAGAGTGCTGGACTGGATGGACCATTGGCCTGATCCAACAGGGCTTCTCTTATGTTCTTATGTGACACGGAGTGTTGGACTGGATGGGCCATTGACCTGATCCAACATGGCTTCTCTCATGTTCTTATGAGATGTCTTCTGTTCTGCTGCTCCCAGAACCTGTTTTAAGGTTGCTGTCCCCTAATCACTTTTATGGGGGTCTACGTGGGATCCCTGTGGGTGTCAGCCTTGGTCAAGCATCCATGAAGTGTCATTTGAAATGGATTCCTAGCCCTCTGGGTGTGTTTTTTTTCCTGGTACCTCTTCATCAGGGATGATAATTGTGTCATCACCGCAAAGTGCACGAGGCCCCAGAGGGGTCCCGAATTGTGCCGCCGTGTTTCTTGCCCCATTGCAAAGAGAACTTGGAGGAGGACCTTATCAGATCATGTGCTGCTTAGGTTTAGGGGCGTCAAACTCACTTGTTATTAGGGTTGCCAATCCCCAGGTGTATGTATGTGTCATATTTTCATTTCATTTCTTATTTGTATGTTCATGTGAGATATGGATTTTATGTGAAGTTCCGGGGGGGAAAAAATACAGGCGGCCAGTGGAAGTGGCGTATGAAACACGGAAGGAACCTTGGTCCCTACCTGTGGGATCGAAGACTGCTACCCTCACGACACTTGAATAAATGGTGCACTTGCGTCTACCAATAAATGGGACATTTTTAGACAGCAAGATATTGTACTAGGGTTGCCAATTCCCAGGTGGGGGCAGGGGGTCCCCTGGTTTGGAGACCCTCCCCCCGCTTCAGGGTCGTCAGAAAGCAAGGGAAGGGGAGGGAATTGATCCGCAGGTATCAGGGGCTCTGGGGAGGGGCTGGTTTTTGGGGTAGAGGCACCAAATTTTCAGTGCAGCATCTAGTGCCTCTCCCCAAAATAACCCCCACGTTTCAAAAAGATTGGACCAGGGGGTCCAGTTCTATGAGCCCCAAAAGAAGGTGCCCCTATCCATTATTTCCTATGGAAGGAAGGCATTGAAAAGGTGTGCCGTCCCTTTAAATGTGAGGGCCAGAACTCCCTTTGGAGCTCAGTTATGCTTGTCACAGCCGTGATCTTGGCTCCACCCTTAAAGTCTCCTAGCTCCACCCCCAAAGTCCCCAGATATTTCTTGAATTGGACTTGGCAACCCTATGTTGTACCTGAGTCCGCTTGCGGAGAGGGCGGGATATAAATGTAAAGTAATAAATAAATAAATAAATAATATTGCAAAATATCGATCTGGAACGACTATGTATGTTGAGCTCAGTGAAGAGCCACTGCGTTTTGGTTGAAAGTTGTGTTTGTGACGTTCCAATGAACTGAAAGCATAAGAAGAGCGGTTGCGTTTATTCTTGCTTTGTAAATTCCACAGTGTTTTCCTATTTGCGCCTTACCGATCCCCAGGTGGGGGCAGGGGATTCCCCGGTTTGGAAGCCCTCCCCCCACCGCTTCAGGGCCATCAGAAAACTGATAAAATGGGCAATTAATGTAAATAAAGAAATAAAGATGGAATCTTGGGAATATCTGTGGAAGAATTCTATGAAACTCGCAACATGTCATAGTATCAAAGAAAACTGTTTTAAGATGATGTATAGATGGTATATGACTCCAAAAAAAATAGCAAAGATGAACAAAAAGATGCCAGATAGGTGTTGGAAATGTAAAAAGCACGAAGGTTCTTTCTACCATATGTGGTGGACTTGTGAAAGGGCTAAAATGTTTTGGCAAATGATTCAGCAAGAGATTTCTAAGATTTTGGGATATGAGTTCAATAAAGTGGCAGAGATTTTTCTGCTGGGATTACAAATGGAAAAATTTCCAAAAGAAGACAGAACTTTAATATGGGACTTGCTCTCAGCTGCTAGGACATTGTATGCCCAGCTGTGGAAGCAAGAAAAAATACCAGAGAAATGGGATTGGATTACAAAAGTTATGT
This sequence comes from Heteronotia binoei, assembly GCF_032191835.1. Lineage (NCBI taxonomy): Eukaryota > Metazoa > Chordata > Lepidosauria > Squamata > Gekkonidae > Heteronotia > Heteronotia binoei. Next base: position 178,417,037 of record NC_083226.1, read on the forward strand.
CATGGAGTGAAATGGACAAATTAAAAAGAAAATTCAGAGACTATGATTTGGAACTTTTTAAGTTGGAGTGGAAGAAATTCAGGAGATACGTAGAAAAAGAGTGGAAAATAAAAGGACATTGGACAATCTTTGATAATGATTAAGGTTTTTAAAATAAGAATATAACTTTTGGGGTTTTTTTAACAGTTAAGGGTACCTTTAATATTTGCTTTCTTTAAGTAAATAACACTGGCGGGGGTCAAGTAACGGGGGGAGGGGTGGGGGAAAAGTAAGATATGGGGTAGAAAGTTTTTTTTCTTTTATTTTAAGCTTTTATAAGTTGTAGATATAGTTTTGCTACCATATGTTACTAATAAAATTGTTTATTAGAGGGAAAAGAAAAAGAAAAAAGAAAACTGGGGGGGGGAGGGAAATGCCTTCTGCACACTCCCATTATTTACTATGAAGACCGATTCCCATAGGGGATAATGGAGAATAGATCTGTGGGTATCTGTGGCTCGGGGGGTGGGTCTGTTTTCTGAGGTAGAGGGACCAAATCTGCAGCACAGCATCCAGTGCCTCTCCTCAAAACACCCTCCGAGTTTCAAAAGGATTGGACCAGGGGGTCTAATTCTGTGTGCCCCCAAAACGGAGGTGCCCCTATCCGTCATTATTTCCAATGGAGGGAAGGCATTTAAAAGGCATGCGGTCCCTTATCAATGTGATGATCGGAACTTCTTTGGGAGTTCAATTGTGCTTGTCCCACCCTTGCTCCTGGCTCCGCCCCCAAAGTCTCCTGGCTCCACCCCCTCCCCAAAGTCCCCAGATAGCTCTCAAATTGGACTTGGCAATCTTACCTGTTATGAGGGCCTATTTAAGATTAAGTAGCACAAATAGAAACTTTCTAAAGGACACAGACAAATACAATGAAAGAGTTTGAAAACTTAAACGAAAACAGGCTTAAAAGATTAGCACTTGGACTTAAAAGTATTCGCTTGATTGTATCTCTGCCATGAGATCCAGGGAACTGAGCAAAGGAAGCTCTGGCTCTCTCCTTCCTTCCCCAGGGAACCAGGAGGGGGAGGAGACTCAGCCAGCAGAAAGAAGGGTGGCTTGGCTCAGTGGCAAAGCAAGCTCTCCCTCCCCACTTCCTCACCAAGGGAGGAGCCTGAGTCAATGGAGAAAACAAAGACTCGTATCTGGGAGAACCGGGTTTGATTCCCCACTCCTCCCCTTGCAGCTGTTGGAATGGCCTTGGGTTAGCCATAGCTCTCGCAGAGCTATCCTTGAAAGGGCAGCTTCTGGGAGAGCTCTCTCAGCCCCAACCTCCTCACAGGGTGTCTGGTGTGGGAGGAGAAGATATAGGAGATTGTAAACCACCCTGAGACTCTGTCCTTGAAAGGGCAGCTGCTGGGAGAGCCCTCTCAGCTCCACCCACCTCACAGGGTGTCTGTTGTGGGGGGAGATTATAAGCCGCTCTGAGTCTCTGTCCTTGAAATGGCAGCTGCTGTGAGAGCCCTCTCAGCCCTACGCACCTCACAGGGTGTCCGTTGTGGGAGGAGAAGATATAGGAGATTGTAAGCCACTCTGAGTCTCTGTCTTTGAAAGGGCAGCCGCTGTGAGAGCCTTCTCAGCCCCACCCACCTCACAGGGTGTCTGTTGTAGGGGGAAAAGATATAGGAGATTGTAAGTCGCTCTGAGTCTCTGTCCTTGAAAGGGCAGCTGCTGGGAGAGCCCTCTCAGCCCTACGCACCTCACAGGGTGTCAGTTGTGGGAAGAGACGATATAGGAGATTGTAAGCCACTCTGAGTCTCTGTCCTTGAAAGGGCAGCCTCTGTGAGAGCCTTCTCAGCCCCACCCACCTCACAGGGGTAAGAAGATAAAGGAGATTGTGAGACTCTGAGATTCAGAGTGAAGGGTGGGGTATAAATCCATTATCTTCTACTTGAGGCACGGGAGGAGATGGGATTTCATTGCTGCAAAGGAGGTCTCAAAATCAGGGCGTCTTTTGCCTGGAGCTTGGCAAGCCTGCAGGCCTCTGACCTGAGCAAGCCTCTGCGTCTCGGACAATTTCCCCCCCGCGTAATTGCATTTGGGCCCGGGATTCTTCCTCCAGACCTCGGAACGTACAGAGCATGAGCCAGCGTTATTAGTTTACACCACAAATGAAGCCCATTAGAAGCGGATAATCAGCGTTCCAAGAAGGCCACCTCACTCCTTTTCGGAGGAGGAGATGTTAAGGCCTCGGGAGTGATTAATCATCTTTCTCTGGGCGGGATAGCCGGGGACGAAGAGCTACGTTTAGCCTCTTTCTTCCTCATTCTTCTGCACGGTGCTCGCGCGGCGCTCCTCCATGGAGCCAGCTTTTGCGGCGGGTAGGGTTGCCAATCCCCAGGTGGGGGCAGGGGATCCCCCGGTTTGGAGGCCCTCCCCCCCGCTTCAGGGTCGTCAGAAAGCAGGGGGAGGGGAGGGAAATGTCTGCTGGGAACTCTATTATTCCCTATGGAGATTTATTTCCATAGAAAATCATGGAGAATTGATCCACGGGTATCTAGGCCTCTGGGGAGGCTGTTTTTTGGGGGTAGAGGCACCAAATTTTCAGTATAGCATCTAGTGCATCTCTCCAAAGTACCCCCCCCCCCAAGTTTCAAAAAGATTGGACCAGGGGGTCCAATTCTATGAGCCCCAAAAGAAGGTGCCCCTATCCTTCATTATTTCCTATGGAAGGAAGGAATTGAAAAGGTGTGCTGTCCCTTTAAATGTGATGGCCGGAACGCCCTTTGGAGTTCAACGATGCTTGTCACAGCCTTGGTCTTGGCTCCACCCCTAATGTCTCCTGGCTCCACCCCCAAAGTCTCCTGGCTCCACCCCCAAAGTCCCCAGATATTTCTTGAATTGGACTTGGCAACGAGCAGCGGGCGGTTCTGACTCAGTGCAGGAGTGAAGCAGAGCAGGGCATAACCCCGGCGTCTTGCTGTTAAGAAAGGCAGGTAGGGCTGCCAGATCCAATTCAAGAAATATCTGGGGACTTTGGGGGGGGGGGGGAGCCAGGAGACTTTAGGGGCGGGGCCAGGGACATTGGGGCGTAGCCCGGAGCAAGGGTGTGACAAGCATAAGCAAACTTTCTAAAGGGAGTTCTGGCTATCACATTTAAAGGGGCCACACACTTTATAAACGCCTTCCCTCCTTGGAAATAATGAAGGACAGGGGCACCTTGTTTGGGGGCTCATGGAATTGGGCTAGGGTTGCCAAGTCCAATTCAAGAAATATCTGGGGACTTTGGGGGTGGAGCCAGGAGACTTTGAGGGTGGAGCCAGGAGACATCAGGGTGGAGACAGGAACAAGGGTGTGACAAGCATTATTGAACTCCAAGGGAGTTCTGGCCATCACATTTAAAGGAACCGCACACCTTTTTAAATGTCTTCCTTCCATAGGAAATAATGAAGGATAGGGGCACCTTTTGGGGGGACTCATAGAATGGGACCCCCTGGTCCAATCGTTTTGAAACTTGGGAGATACTTTGGTGAGAGTAACTATATACTATACTGAAAATTTGGTGCCTCTACCTCAAAAAACAGCTCCCCCCAGAGCCCCCAAAACCTCCAGGTCAATTCCCCATTATACCCTATAAGAATCAATCTCCACATAGATAATAATGCTCAGCAGACGTGTGTCCCCCGCCCCCCCCCCCCCAATTTCTGGCGATTCTGAAGGGGATGGGCCTTTCTACTCATGAGTTGCTGCCAACTTCTTCCAAGTAACACAGACACACTATCCCAAGAGGAAGCCTTTCCAATCGGAGACTGGAGCCCCAGATACCCATGGATCAATTTTCCATTATACCCTATGGGAATCGGTCTCCATAGGGAATAATGGCATGCCCAGTAGACATTTCCCTCCTCCACCTCGCTTTCCGATTACCCTGAAGCTGGGGGAGGGCCTCGAAAAAGGGGCATCCCCTGCCCCCACCTGGGGATTGTGGTGTCTCATAGTGTTTTTTTTTTTATTATTTATACATTTGTACGCTAAGATCCTATAGTTTTGCTATACCCACCTGGGCAGGCGACCCTAAACGGAGGGATCTCCAGAATTACACCCATGGGTGCCACAGAGCCCACCAATAACGTTTCCTGCCAGCTGCACATGCGTTTTTTGGCAGTGTGCGTGTGTGTGTGTGGGGGGGGGGCTCCTGCCCAGCAGGGCTTCTGACTGGCCATTGGAGAACCAATAGCCTGTTTGAATTAAAATGATGTTCAGGCAACAGCTGCCACCACAGAGTTGGTTCTCATGCCTCTTTCCCAGTGTATATTTCTAAAAAATAAGTCCTTTTTGACCTAGGGTTGCCAAGTCCAATTCAAGAAATATCTGGGGACTTTGGGGACAGAGCCAGGAGACTTTGGGGGTGGAGCCAGGAGACTTTGGGGGTGGAGCCAGGAGACTTTGGGGGTGGAGCCAGGAACAAGGCTGTGACAAGCATCATTGAACTCCAAGGGAGTTCTGGCCATCACATTTAAAGGGGCAGCACACCTTTTCAAATGCCTTTCTTCCATAGGAAATAATGAAGGATACGGGCACCATATTTTGGGGCTTCCCCCGCCGGCCAGCTGGCTGGGGGCACGGAGAAGCCTGTCAAAACGGGGGGGATCCCCCGCTGGGACCTGGGGATTGGGAAGCCTAGCTGCCACCACAGAGTTGGTTCTCTCCTTCACGCCTCTTTCCCAGTGTATATTTCTAAAAAATGAATCCTTTTGACTCCCGTACATGGGCATTGATGTGTGGTTGGCTGTGCCTCCTGTGGCAGCCATTTTGAGATTGATTGCGCCTTCTGTGGCAGCCATTTTGTGGCTAGCTGTGCCTCCTGTGGCAGCCATTTTGAGATTGATTGCGCCTTCTGTGGCAGCCATTTTGAGATTGATTGCGCCTTCTGTGGCAGCCATTTTGAGATTGATTGCGCCTTCTGTGGCAGCCATTTTGAGATTGATTGCGCCTTCTGTGGCAGCCATTTTGAGATTGATTGCGCCTTCTGTGGCAGCCATTTTGAGATTGATTGCGCCTTCTGTGGCAGCCATTTTGAGATTGATTGCGCCTTCTGTGGCAGCCATCGTGTGGCTGCTGCTGCCTCCCAGAGCAGCCATTTTGTGGTTGCACCTACAATCCTTTTTCAAATGCCAAAGTACTCAGAGGCCCAAAAATGTTGGGAGTCCCCTGGATTACAGTGATGACCTTAATCCTGTCTCTTGCTCGCTCTCACCTAAATTGCATGCTGATCGTTACGAGAAAACTGGGAAAGGAGAGAATTGGGTATTCTGGTCTGAGCAGGATCAAAGTGGGAAAAGAGAGACCAGCAGCCATTTTGGGAGTGCAGTCTGGCTTCCTTTAGTTTTGCTCTGCCTCTGCTTGTTCCTCTCTGGGAGCCAAGGGAAGGCAGAGTTGTCTTGCTGCTGTACATGGAGTTCACTGTGTCGAAAACAGAACGCTAGCCTGTACTCTAACCCGCATTGAAATGCATACCCCAGAATCCTTTGCTGTTTGATAGAGGAATTCCCGGGGTCCATAGTCAGTTCATCCAGCACCGCTTCAGTTTAAAGCAGCAACAACCTTGAGCTGGGTTTGCACATGGCTCATTTTAAATAGCAGAAGGATGCCAAAGGGTCAGGATGGGACCATGAGGTCTCTGTGGGGTTTTTTTGAGGGTTGTTCTTGAAGACCTTTCCTTCCTTCCTTCCTTCCTTCCTCTCTTCCTCTCTTCCTCTCTCTCTTCCTCTCTCTCTTCCTCCCTCTCTTCCTCCCTCTCTTCCTCCCTCTCTTCCTCCCTCTCTTTCTCCCTCTCTTTCTTTCTCTCTCTTTCTCTCTCTCTTTTTCCCTTTCTTTCTCCTTCCTTCCTTCCTACCTTCCTTCTGTCTCTTTCTTTCTCTCTCTCTTTCTCCCTTTCTTTCTCCTTCCTTCCTTCCTCTCTCTCTTTCTCCCTCTCTTTCTCTCTCTCTTTCTCCCTTTCTTTCTCCCTCCTTCCTTCCTTCCTTCCCTCCCTTCCTTCTTCCTTCCTCTCTCTCTTTCTCTCTCTCTTTCTCCCTTTCTTTCTCCTTCCTTCCTTCCTTCCTTCCTTCCTTCCTTTTCTCTCTCTCTTTCTCTCTCTCTTTCAATGAAGATTTTCATTAGCGTGTATATATTAACAAAAGGCCTTTTGCCCCAGCAAGTCTCCATCTTGCGTGGCCTGTACTTGGCCTGTCGGCCTCGTCAACTTTCCTGTCTCTTTCTGATGTCAACGGCGTCCCTTCAGCTCGTTTCTCGAGGCCCTCACCTTTGCAAAGGCCTCTGGGATTGATGCCTCTGGCAGTTGACGGCCAGCCCCTCTGATCTCCCCCAAGGCCCTGAGCTCCCAGAGCTGACCTGCCTCGGTGTGGCCAAGAAACCTCTTTGATGCCGAGCCCCATGGGAAACTTCAGCCAGGACTCAACAGGGCCGGCCTGTTCTTGCTTCCCTGAGCTCCGGATGAATGACAGGCGCTGAGCAGCCGGTGAGCTCGCTGCTAGAAACGGACGGCTTCAGCTTATGAGATATGATTGTCATAAGGATGTGGAGTGCCGGGGCTTGGCCGGGCGCTGAGGGGCATCCTCTTTACAATGTCGGCGTAACACGAAAAAGCAGATCTCCGTATTATTTTATAAAAATGAAAGACAGGGACTCCTTTTCTCGCCTCGCGCCGGCTTCCATAAACTTGATTTTGACATCTGTAATAAAACCTGGATCTGTTATATCGTTCAATAAAAACCCATTCCCACTAGCAGCTCGGCCGTTGAGCGTCGGGGTCATGGCAAAAATAATAAAAGAAGCCTTTTCTCTCTTCTCCCCCTCCCCTCCCGCCCTTTGGCTCCCACCATGGTTGGGTTGGATTCTTCCTCTCCACATTCTCCTCAAACCTCCCCCCCACACACACACACACCTCGCTGCCACAATGCCAAGTGGTTTTGTAGATGTTTTACAAAGAGGGCAATCTCGTGCCTTCAGTGCTCTCAGGAGAAGGGATATGGAGGCATACGACCCGCCTTTCTCTAGCCAGTAATTCTGTTGACGCGCCAGTACCCAGGTAGGCAAAAGAGAACCACAGAAGTAGATAAAGCCAAACAATAACCGTGACAAATAATGAAACCTTAAACAGTGCAAAACGCAATTCTGTTCATCAGGCCTCACTTTGGACAGGAGTTCCCAGGAGCAGAGTTCCAAAATCTCTAAGTTTTATTGTGCTCTTTCTTTCTGAAACCCCCCCTCCCCAAATATTTGCTTCTGGGCTCCATTATTCAAACCCGCTGCGGGAATTTTGCTGAACAAGATTTGACAAACTTTCTAATATTTTTTTTCCCCCACAAAAATAATCAAAACAAATAAACCATTGGCCTGATCCAACCAAAACATATAAACCGTTGGCCTGATCTAACATGGCTACTCTTATGTTCTTATGAAATTTTCATCATGCCACTGTGGCCACAGAGGAGAAAATAATTTGAAAGGTATGATGAAAGTAAGGTTTTATTACAACAATAATAAATGACTACCAGAAAATAATGAATATCAGAAAAGACGAGCCAGCCTATATCGAAGTTGTACAGCACCATGGAAAGTTTTAATTGTAATTGTATTTTATTGGTTTTAAGCTGTAATGATAGATGTCTGAACTGACTGTTGGCCGCCCTGAATCCGCTTGCGGAGAAGGCGGGAGAGAAATTTACATGATAGAGGTTTACAAGATAATGCATGGGATGGAGAAAGTAGAGAAAGAAGTACTTTTCTCCCTTTCTCACAATACAAGAACTCGTGGGCATTCGATGAAATTGCTGAGCAGACAGGTTAAAACGGATAAAAGGAAGTACTTCTTCACCCAAAGGGGGATTAACATGTGGAATTCACTGCCACAGGAGGTGGTGGCGGCCACAAGCATGGCCACCTTCAAGAGAGGGTTAGATAAAAATATGGAGCAGAGGTCCAGCAGTGGCTATTAGCCACAGTGTGTGTGTATGTATAAAATTTTTTGCCACTGTGTGACACGAAGTGTTGGACTGGATGGGCCATTGGCCTGATCCAACATGGCTTCACTTATGTATGTTCTTAAATTTAAAGTAATAAATAAATAATTCAGGAAGCATTTTAAGGTACATGCTTAGCTGATCTAATGTAGTACACCTTCCTTTGATGTCATGGGGTGCATGGCATATGCAAATGAGTTATGCAGATGGAAGCCAGATTGGTGTAGTGGTTACGTGTGCGGACTCTTATCTGGGAGAACCAGGTTTGATTCCCCACTCCTCCACTTGCACCTGCTGGAATGGCCTTGGGTTAGCCATAGCTCTTGTAGGAGTTGTCCTTGAAAGGGCAGCTGCTGTAAGAGCCCTCTTAGCCCCACCCACCTGACAGGGTGTCTGTTGTGTGTGTGGGGGGGGAAGATATAGGAGATTGTAAGCCGCTCTGAGACTCTGATTCAGAGAGAAGGGCGGGGTATAAATCTGCATTCATTCATCATCTTCTTCTAATGAGCTCCGGCACCTCTTTTTCGACCAAACGACCACTGCCATTAATTCATCCCAGCACTCGTGCAAAATCTCAGTCCAAATTGTCAATGCAACAAAGCCCGTTTAAGAGTCCGACCGTTGTACAAAATGCTTCACTCTATCCAATCCAACGTGAAGTAGGTCCGTTTATCAGTCGTTCCAACAAAGCATGGAAACTCATCGAGAAGCAAATGAAGACATCACGTCCTTCCAAATGTTGAATAAGCTTTAATTAAGGATTTGAACTGCACAACCGCTTTGTTGGAACAGCACTATAACAATTGATAAATGGACCGACTTTGTATCGGATTAGATAGAAGAAGAAGACTGCAGATTTATGCCCCGCCCTTCTCTCTGAACCAGAGACCCAGAGCGGCTTACAATATCCTATATCTACTCCCCCCGCAACAGACACCCTGTGAGGTGGGTGGGGCTGAGAGAGCTCTCACAGCACCTGCCCTTTCAAGGACAACCTCTGCGAGAGCTATGGCTGACCCAAGGCCATTACAGCAGGTGCAAGTGGTGGAGGGGGAAATCAAATCCGATTCTCCCAGATAAGAATCTGCACACTTAACCACTACACCAAACTGGCACTCACAGAAGCTGCCCTTTCAAGGACAATGTGAGGGCTATGGCTAACCCAAGGCCATTCCAGCAGCTGCAAGTGGCGGAGTGGGGAATCAAACCCGGTTCTCCCAGATAAGAATCCGCACACTTAACCACTACACCAAACTGGCTCTCAACAGACACCCTGTGAGGTGGGTGGGGCTGGAGAGGGCTCTCACAGCAGCTGCCCTTTCAAGGACAGAGTCTCAGAGCGGCTCACAATCTCCTTTCCCTTCCTCCCCCACAACAGACACCCTGTGAGGTGGGTGGGGCTGAGAGAGCTCTCCCAGCAGCTGCCCTTTCAAGGACAACTCTCTGCCAGACCTATGGCTGACCCAAGGCCATTCCAGCAGGTGCAAGTGGTGGAGGGGGGAATCAAATCCGATTCTCCCAGATAAGAGTCCGCGCACTTCACCACTGCACCAAAGTAGTGTGGATTCACTTTCATTTACTGGAATTGCTGGGGGGGGACAATGAAATGAAGATTGCTCAGGGGAATTGCACTGCTGTATTTTTATTTATTTGAGGGAATGGGAAAGTCCACCCCCAAAGTCTCCCGGCTCCACCCCCAAAGCCCTCCGGTGTTTTTCGAGTTGGATCTGGCAACACTACACAGGTCTCACTCAATCTAAGGCAGCTTTACATGTTTGCTTAAAGATTATATTTTCTGCGTAAGCGAATCAACGTTGTTTTATCATCTCCGGGGAGATGCGGGCTTTGCCTCAGCGTGAGATGCACACGCTTGCCAGCGAGCTCCTGCGGAATTTATTTGCCGCTATTTGATGATTCTTACCTGATTTCCACACACCCCCACCCCCCGTGCCTTCACTTCCAAAGCCTAGTTGTATTCCGTGCCACATTTCAGGTGCTGGCTCAGATCAAAGTGCTTTCAGGATCAAATAGCTCGCCGACTGCAATCCTCACGGTTCCAAACAACGTCTCGCCTTGACAGAAACACTTTTTCCCAGCTGCGGATTTCTGGAGCCCATTGAGCTGGGGGGATGCTTTTGATTTCCCCAAGAGCCCGCCCCTCCTCTATTTTGTGTCCTCGGTACCTTTCCCTCCCAACCCAAGAAAAAGAACACAACCCCCTAAAGAAGACAGAATATTCTCTTTATGGAGGAGATAAAGAAACACCTTTGGTTCTATGTCTTTGGAGGGAGTTGGGGTTGCCAGGTTTGACTCAGGAAATATCTGGGGACTTTGGGGGCGGAGCCAGGAGGCTTTGGGGACGGAGCCTGGAGCAAGGCTGTGACAAGCACGGTTGAACTCCGAAGGGAGTTCTGGCCCTCACATTGAAAGGGACCACACTCCTTTTAGATGCCCTGCCTCCACTGGAATTAATGAAGGATAGGGGTGCCTTCTTTGGGGGTTCATAGAAATGGACCCCCTGCTCCAATCTTTTTGACACTTGGGGTGTTTTGAGGAGATGCACTGGATGCTCTGCGGAAAAGGTGGTGCCTCTCCCTCAAAAAACTGCCTTGCAGAGTCCCACAGATCAACTTTCAATTATACCCTATGGGAAACAGTCTTCATAGAATATAATGAAGTGTGCAGCAGACATTTCTCTTCCTTCCACCATTCCCCTCTTTCACATAACCCTGAAGTGGGGGGAGGGCCTCCAAACCTGGGGGGTCCCCTGCCCCCAACAGGGGATTGTCAACCCTCGGAGGGAGAGGTCTGTCTGTCTGTCTGTCATGGGTGTGGGCTTTCAGGTTGATATTTACGTATTGCATGAAGTTTTTTTTTTATTGTGAGTGAATAGAAAGAGTTGAAGAACACTGAGCTTTCCTTAAAACGTTCCTGAAACTGTCCGCTTCAATTATTACGCACTATAAATTTATTTAAGGAATTTAAATTCCAAGGGGTTTTATGAATTTAATAACGATGCTATATATAATTTTGTTTCCGTGAATTTGCGTTGTTTGCCGTTTTATTCAATGTCCAGTTCGTTACGCTGAGCTGAAGACCATTGGCCCAAGAAGCTAACAAATAAAGGAAAGGAAACTGAGTATCTCCTCTTGAGGAAGTCCACCTTGTGAAACACTGCCTATAAGCTAGCCGGGAGTGTTGAGTGGTTTGTCTGGAACAGCTTTCCGGAGCCGTTCGTTTCAAACAGTTTGCGGAGTGGAATTTTCACTGAGATTCCTCTACGAATAGCGATGATCAGAAATTTACTCTCGAAAGACTTATGAAGAGAATTGTGGAACTTCTGGATATTTTCATTCATCAAAGAGAAGATGCAGCATCTGAAGATTATTAGCGTCTGTTTTATGGATGAATTGTATGAAATCTGGTATATGTATCATACGTATGATTTATACTGATTTTGCCAATTGAAATAGAGCATATATAGGGGTGACGTGATAGAGGTTAGCAAGATTATGCAGGGAATAGAGAAGGCAGAGAAAGAAGTCCTTTTCTCCCTTTCTCACAATACAAGAAACTCTTGGACACTCAATGAAATTGCTGAGGAGTTGGGTTAGAACGGATAAAAGGAAGTCCTTCTTCACCCAAAAGGTGATTAACACATGAAATTCACTGCCCCAAGAGGTGGTGATGGCTACAAGAAGAAGAAGAAGAAGATATTGGATTTATATCCCGCCCTCCACTCCAAATAGTCTCAGAGCGGCTCACAATCTCCTTTACCTTCCTCCCCCACAACAGACACCCTGTGAGGTGGGTGGGGCTGGAGAGGGCTCTCACAGCAGCTGCCCTTTCAAGGACAGAGTCTCAGAGTGGCTCACAATCTCCTTTACCTTCCTCCCCCACAACAGACACCCTGTGAGGTGGTGAGGCTGGAGAGGGCTCTCATAGCAGCTGCCCTTTCAAGGACAACCTCTGCCAGAGCTATGGCTGACCCAAGACCATTCCAGCAGGTGCAAGTGGAGGAGTGGGGAATCAAACCCGGTTCTCCCAGATAAGA